>NC_141156.1:2954794-3112919 GCF_053477565.2 Lygodium microphyllum
ATCCAGATCTTCTCTCTGCTCTTCTAGCTTCTCCTAATCTCAGGTCAACTAATGGTTCCAATTTTCACTCTAGGTTTAATGAAGCTTCAATGGTTGCCATAGCCAGACATGACCTTACTCACTTGGAGGAGTTGGATCTCCCCATCCAGGCTATATCTCCTCATTCTTTCTTCTACAAAAATCTTCCCTAACCCAGGGGCGTGTGTCTATTACCATAGACCCCAACATTGGTGTGCCTTGAGCCCGCATTGCATAAATCATCAATCGTTGTGTCCAAACCTGCATGTGTTTTGACTCCTCACAAAGAATCTCCTTGAAATATTTCATGTACATGCTGGAAGAACTAAAAACCAGTCAGGCCTATTAACCCTAATCACATGCAACCATAGCTAACTTCCTAAAAGCTTCATCCTTCACCTTATTCTCTCACTGGAGTTCTTGTCACTCTGATTCACTGGCCTAGTCGTTCCCCATCAAGATCTAATTAGCAAAGAGAGGAAGTTCTTGAAGTTTGTTGGAGTCTTGAGGATTTCAAGCATCAACACCATAGCCATTAACATTCAAGCTTCATTTCTCATAGCTCAATCTTGCTTTGCCTCACATCAGGTCTAGGATTTTTTGGATTACTCCAGCATCAAATCAAGGAGGGGAATACAAGATTTGAATATTTGAAGATGATTTAAAGATCACTTGAAGAATCATTGAAGATTTGAAGATCTCTCAAGCATCTGGCTCCACAAGTATCTCTTGATATTAGTCACTTAGTGTTTTTTTTTTGGGCATATTCTTGTTAGCACACTCAATATCATTTCTTATGCTGAGAATTTTGGAGCCGATTTGCTACTGTCCTTGCAAATCCAACATGGAAAAATACTCTCCAAGAGCTCACTTCAAAGGGGTTGGGTTTCACACCTGGTAGACCTGCATCAAGCTCATCCTAATGAAGAAGAGTCTTTGGGCCATCACCAATGGCAAAGAGAAGAAGCTTCATGGTGTAGACCTTGCACTCACTTGGAAAAAGAATAATGATAAGGCTCAAGCCTTTATTAAACTAGAGCTAGACGACAGCTATATTTACCAATGTGGATAATTATGATACTTCACGTGATACATGGAAGAGACTTGACACTTTTTCTGGTGAATAGTCTAAGTCATCAAAGTATGGTCTCTTGATTGAATTTTTCAGGCTTGAAATGAAGTCTAGCACATCACTTGCCAACATCTAGTTTACATGGAAGGACTTCTAACCTAGCTTGCAAGAATCAACATTAAAATGGAAGAAGATGTTTGCATTGGTGTTCTACTTAAAAGTTTGCCTCCTGAATATAATAATGTATCAACAACTCTAATCAATATGCCAAACCTTGAGCTTGCTGATATCCAGGCATCACTGTTAGAGGAGGAAAAGAAGCTAAAAACTAAGGAAGAACCAAGCACCTCTAGAGATGAACAAGCATTGTATGTTGGCAATAGGTACAAGGGCAAGAAGGACCAGCTTTTCTGCGACTTTTGCAAAAGCACTAGACACACTGAGAAGTTCTGTCACCCCAAAAAGAGGTCTCAAAAGGCCTATCTAGTTGCTATTAAAGAAGAAGAAGAACACAGAGCAAAAGAAGAAGAAGACCACCAAGAGAAGGACAAACCTCATTAGTCCTTCTATTCGAATAGACTCTTTTAGCCTTGTATTGCGTAGCCCTAATGCTTTGGACATAAACTTGTAAACTCCTCACGTAGCCTTGTACTACAGCCTCTGTACACTTTGTGAGGCCCCTGTTACAGCCTCTGGATGACCATCATGTTTGTGGTACCCACACTTAGCCTTTTTTGAGACAACCTCTGGTGTTTTGCCATGTTTATGGTGTGCCACACTTTGTAGGTGTTACCTTCACTAAAGTCTCTACACACTTGTACTTTTTGGTTGTGTGATTGAGGAGGGGTGTTGAGATGTTTGCAAGCACACCTACTTCATTCTCTTTTTAAGGAGCAGTGAGGGATTAGGACTAGAATCCCATATGCACAGTAGGAGAAGTGCTACCATCCAGTTTCCTATAAAGCATTATACTTGCTCTCTTTTCTAATGCAATGTCATAGTACATTTGTCCTTCAGTAAAGTCTCTATGTCATTGTCAGTCAATACAAAAGATTGTGTTTATGAGTCCAAGCTTCCATCTTGGATTCTAATTCACTTATGTAACAGTCAATCATGTCAGTGTCTTCATGAACTCGGTCTTTCTCTTCCAACCTTCATAGCTTCCGCATCTGCCATGCTTTAGATCCCGCATATTCTAACAAGGTTGAACCACCATGTGTGCAGAAGAGCAGGCAAAGCCCAAATGGTTTGATGAGGTGACAACATGGTTTGAAGAGACAAAATCCTATGGGCTAGAGGCCCTTTTCATGAATGAAACATGTATTGAATCATATGATGGGTACATGAATGTAGAAGAAGAAGATTAAGACATGGGGCCAACTTTTGAGCTCGTGAGCCACAAGTCTAAACAAATGATGGAACATGTTAAGAACTATAGAGAAGAAGACTCCTATATTTGGGAGGATAAAGTGATAGCCAAGTTTAATGAGAAACAAAAGTCAGCTTGTGGGCCTACGAGTCTAAATGAACAAGCCTTTTGTATTGAGTTGAATGATGAGGCCAAGTGGACAAAGAGTGAAGAACTTGCAAAGCTAGTGAGTATAAAGAAGAATGATGTGCATGATGATGAGATGGTTGGATGTGAGGGGAAACATTTCCTTGAAGAGCTTGTGAGCCATGAGTCTAAAAAAATGGCTATTTATAATGAGGTCAAGTGGTTGACATGTGAAGAACTCGTGAGCTGCAAGTCTAAACAAATGGCCATGTGTAAGACTAGGATAGATGAAACTCATGGAGCTATGGTCTAAATGAATGTTCCATCCATATTAAGTTGGGTGATGAGGCCAAGGGGCCAAAGGATGAAGAAATCATGGAGGTGATGAATATAAAGAAGTGGGTCATATGTTGTGATAAGATGGTGGGCCGTGAGGGGCCGTGTAGTGCTAAAGAACTTCTAAGAGCCACAAGTCTAAAAAATTGGCCATGCATGAGAGAGAAAAGGATGATGAGGCCAAGTGGCTATATTATGAAGAGCTTTTGAAGTCGGAAAGTATAAAGAATGGACTGTGTGTGGTGATGAGATGGTGGGCCATGAGGGGTCATTTGAGGAGAAAGAGTCATGTGCAATGGAGTCTAAGGAGACTGTTGACAACAATAAGAGATGTGCATAGAAGAGGAGTAATATGAAGGCCCAAGCTAGAAAGTGGGATCAATCGAATGATGCTTCGAACCACAAGGAAAAGGGTCAGACAACAATGGAGTCAACTCTAGAGCCGCCAAAACACAAATCAACTACTAGCAAGGGAATAATGTGTTTTTTAGCAATGAGGTACAAGTTTACTCTTATGAAAGTGATGAGGAAAGAGATTGTGCTGCAATGGCTGATTGTGAGGGAGGTGAGCCCCCATACAGTAAATAGGATGATAGAGATACTACTATGTCCCTAGTGTGTGGAAAAATAGTGGCAAATGGATCTTTTGAAATGGTACTCAAGTTGCGGAGATGAAGTTGGTGCTAGTCTTCTACTTCAAATGAGGGTGTCTTTCAGAGAGTTGTCTTTGCCATTGAAGTCTACATGTGCACTCAAGCCCATTCTAGTCTTAGGACCAAAGGGATGCAACTTCTTAGTTGATGCACACTCAAGCCCATTCCGCTCTTAGGACCAAAGGGATGCACACTCAAGCCCATCCTAGACTTAGGACCAAAGTGATGCAACTTGTTAGGTGATGTCGTTGTGGTTCGATGGCTTCATGGTGGAACTGAGCAGGTTGTGATGTAGAGGCTTCACGCTCATGCAACAAAAGATAGATCTAGCCAACTTAGCTCCTGAGGCCAGGTGTGAAGGCTTGATCTCAACTTGGACCAAAAAGTCTTATCTCAGTGGTAAGAGGCCATTGGTAATAGCCAAAAAAATGGACTTGACCATGAGAGCAAGGAAGTATGCGACACCCCCGTGCATCCACTTATGCAAGTGTTTCTAGACCTACTTGCAATATCATGCATATAGACTCTTTCTTGTCATTGTGCATCATCAAGGGGATGGTACCTGTATGCTTAACGTCATGATGCATATCATCCCTTGTGAAAACATATCCATGATCACCTTCTACCAATGTGTTGAACCACTCTCCATGAGGAGTCATGTGGTTAGATGCCCTTGAGTCTATATAACATGCATCATCTACTTTGCCTTGTGTAGGGAACCCCTTCTTCACATGTTGCATAGCAAACAACATGTCATCCTCCTGCATACCACTAGAAGAGTCATAATTACCATGTTTCCTTCCTCTTGCTCTGATCATTCTGCTTATTGTAGAAATCTTTAGCTACATGTCCATATTTGTTGCCACAATAATGGCAATCCTTATCTACATTTGATTACTATCCATGGCTCATTTGGGGCTGCTACTAAGTACCTCTTCCTCTAGATGAGTTACCCCTACTTCCATGATCATTAGAGGCACCTCTATTTTGTTGAGGCTGCCTATTTTTCCATGCACTACCTTGTTGTCCATGGGTTGCATATGCATTTCCAGCCCCTGTTCCTCTAAATTTTGACCTTCCTCTTCCACCTCTACCCCTTTGATTTGAGTAGAAGACATTGTCTGTATTGTTGTTAGACCCACTAGAACTTGTATTGAGTCCAATCTTCACTTATTCATGCAAAAGAAGTGCCACAAGTTCATCAAAGTTAGGATACTCAAAATGCACTAATATGGAAGTGTCAAACTTTTTGTATTCCTCTCCAAGACCATCGAGGGTACTGGCCACCAAATCATCATCCTCAACTTCAGCTCCAATTGAACCTAGTTGTTCCATAATGGCTCTAATCTCATTCACATAGTCTTCCATAGAGCTTCCATTCCTCGATATGTGGTTGAATTTTTGCTTCAATTGTGTTTTTCTTGCATGAGTGACATGGCCATTATTCTTCATCAATAAGGCTCAAGCAGCTTTTGGTGATGTACAATTTGCAATTTGCATAGCTATGTCTGACACACATAAGGATAGCCAATGCAAGACCTTGCTAGCCTTTTCCAACCATGTCTTATGTGTCTTCAATTGATCATGTGTTGGAGGTCCATCCTCTGGTAACTTGGGCTTATCTTCAAGACCTGTGACTAGATCCCAATAGCCTCTTCCATTCAAGAAGTTTGACATCCTAAACTTCCATAAAACAAAGTTATTGTAGTCCATCTTCTCACCTACTATCTTGGTGATACAACTCCTTTATCAACAACTATTTCATTGCTATTTTATAGGACTTGAGGTCCTTTTGCACGTGAAGTTTGACTTTAAAATCTACTCTCATTGGTGACCATGGGATGATAGGGAAACTCAACTCGTTAAATCCATGAACTAAACTTTACAAGCAAGAACCAAAAAGAGCATCAAGCTCCTACAAAGAAGAATATTCAACAAAACAGAACCACAACTCTCACTTTGCCCCTTGATTTTATTAAGGCATGAAGTCCATAAGGAATAGGCTAAGCATAATCTGATAGAGATCTAGATCTAGTCGCCAACCAACTTCTCTAACACAAAATTACGAAAAAGAACTATCAAAGGAGTCATCCTAAGTGGTAGTTTGACCTACATATTGAGCTAAGGACAACAGGACCACAAAATCCTACCAAGCGAGGACTCCTATAACTTGGTCTATATATTGTTTCATTGGACCACATTTTTCTTTAGTATTTTATACGATAGGAGCATGTAAAAAGGAGGGAGCTAAGTAGATTGTGATCTAAGGAGAATAAGACATTGATCTCACGTCCTATCTTAGTATCCAACAACCTACGAAGCTTTCGCAAGGTGACACCAAATCCTTTTTCTTTCACTCACTTTTATTTTCACTCCAACCATCCTTATTTATTTTCCCATCCTATTTAAATACAAGGCATTTAGTTGTCACTAAATTCCTTGTCTTCATGGCAGTGACATTTAGCTAAATGTCACCCCAAGGAATGTCAATATTGTGGGAGAGAAGGAAGGAGTCTCACTTGTAGCTTTCTTGCTTGCATAATGGGGAAATACACACGGAGATGGAGGCTGAAAACAGTTTTTCTCTTCTTAGTTGTGTAAGCCAAAAAGAACTCTCATACAAAGAAATAGAAGAATCCTATATATGAGTCTCAAACCAAACTCAACTAACTAAGGTGGCATATTAACTGAGCCACAAACTAGAGTAGATAAGGATAGCTATCATGTAGCTATTATTCATGGGCGGTGTACCAACCGCATTTGCAACAACTGACAAGTCGGTGACATAAATACACAATGGTCACCCTGGCGTATCACGAGTGGAGCTTGATATCTCAACACTCCCCCTCGATCTCAATCCCAATTCCTGCACACCAAGCAGGTCTCTGAACTTGCGCAGCTTCTCTGTGCCCAATGCCTTCATGAATATGTCAGCTACCTGATCCTCTGTGCTGACATAAACTAGATCAATAAGACCTAGTAAAACCCTCTCCCACACATAGTGATAATGCACCTCAATGTGCTTTGTTCTAGCATGATAGACTGGGTTATTTGCCAAGTGTATACTACTCATGTTGTCACAATAAATGACAACTGGCCCATCTGTAGACTGATGCATATCATAAAGTAGCTTATGCAACCAAGCTACCTCACATGCAGCCATTGCTGCACCCCTGTACTCAGCCTCTGTGCTCGACAAGGCAACTGTAGGCTGTTTCTTGCTGCTCCAAGTGACTGCAGCACTCCCAAAGGAGAATGCATATCCACTGATAGATCGTCTATCAGAAATGCTACCAGCCCAATCAGCATCAGTGTATCCATGCAACTGTATCTGAACCCCAGTCTCATAAAATAGTCCATACTGTAATGTGGACTTCACATACCTGAGTATGCGTCTAGCCGCATCCAAATGCGGTTTCCTTGGAGCCTGCATAAACTGACTTACCAATCCAACAACATAGCTCAAATCTGGCCTGGTAATAGTCATATAAATCAAGCTTCCTACTATGCGTCTGTACATAGTAGGGTCTTCCAGAAGCTCACTTGCATCTGTGCTTAGCTTCACATTTTGCTCCAAAGGAACTAAAATAGGCTTACAGCCTGTCATCCCATATTTGGACAGCATGTCCAATCCATACTGCCTCTGCAAGAGCTGTATCCCACTTGGTGATCTAATCACCTCAATGCCCAAGAAATAATGTAGCTCTCCCAAATCCTTTATCTCAAACTTCTACTTCAATAGCATTTTCACATGAAGGATATCTTCATCACTGTCACCTGTCATAATCAAATCATCAACATAAATGACAAGTAGCATAATACCTTTCTCTGTTTTTCTCACATAAAGTGAGAAATCTGCCTTGGAAATCTGAAAGCCAATAGTAACAAGATACTGTCCTATCTTGTCAGACCATGCTCTAGGTGCTTGCTTCAAGCCATACAAGGTTTTCTTCAACCTGCAAACAAACTCAGGATGAACAGCATGCACATAACCTGGTGGTTGCTCCATATAGACCTCTTCTTGCAAATCACCATGCAAGAAGGCATTCTTTACATCCATCTGATGTAAAGACCATCCCTTTGATGCAGCCATAGCAATGACTGCTCTTACGGTTTCCATCCTTGCAACCAGACTGAATGTTTCTTCATAGTCAATGCCATATGTTTGTGCATACCCCTTGACTACTAATCTTGCCTTGTATCTGTTCACAGAACCATCTGCATTGTGCTTCATCTTATAAATCCACTTACAGCCAATTGCATTCTTACCTTTAGGCAAAAGTACCAATTCCCATGTAGCATTTGCTTCCAAGGCATCCATTTCTTCATCCATGGCTTTCTCCCATTTTTCTTTTCCCATGGCTTGCTCAAAAGAAGTGGGTTCTGGTTCCTGTATCACTTTGACCATATATGCATAGTGAATGGCTGTAAATCCATCATATTTCAGTCTATCCACAGGATACCTAGCTCTCGTAGACCTACGCAAAATAGGTTCACTCCCAGGTGCTCTCAAAACATCCCTGGTCTTCCTTACTCCAGGTGTAACAATAGAAGGAATACCCAACTCATCATCAATGCTTTGTTCTGAGCCACTGGATTCACCATCCACATAAGAGTGACCTGCATTCACATCAAACATGGGCTGATCAACCTTCTCTTTTCCTTTTCGTGATACCTGCATACCACTATCTGCATTGCTTTGAGAAGATTCTCCTGATCTCAATCTGCCTGTCCATGGCGAAGAATGTGAACCACTGCTAGAGGACGCTCCAGGTCCACTAATATTTTGTGACTGCTGCTGTGAATTCTGTGCAGCATTACCATTTTGTGCATCTACATCATCAATCACATTTAATGGTTTATACCAGCTACTCATCTCATCAAAAACAACATCTCTGCTCACTGTAAACTTACGAGTAGAAGGGTTATAGCATCTATACCCTTTTTGCTGCAGAGAGTAACCAATAAAGATGCACTTCTCAGCTTTTGGATCCAACTTGGATCTCAACTCATCTGGCACATGTACATAGGCAATGCAACCAAAAATTTTCAAATGAGAAATATCTGGTTTCCTACCAGTATACCTCTCCTCTGGAGTCATCCCATGTATTGATGCAGTGGGAGTCCTGTTCATTATGTAGACTGCTGTAGCAACTGCTTCAGCCCAGTAAAAATCTGGCAAGTCTTTTTCATTGAGCATGGCACGAGATACCTCTCCAATATGCCTATTTTTCCATTCTGCAATTCCATTTTGTTGTGGGGTATGACTGCATGAATATTGCTGCTTTATGCCATGCTCCTGCAGGAACCTTGCAAAATCATTTGAGAGGTACTCTCCCCCTCCATCTGACCTTAGGCATTTTATTTGCAGGCCTGTTTCTTTTTCAACCATAGCTTTAAGAGTTTTGAAATGCCCAAAGACTTCACTTTTCTTTTTCATAAAATACACCCAAACTTTTCTGCTATAGTCATCAATAAAAGTGACAAAATAATGACAGCCTCCAAGAGATGCAGCTTTAGTAGTCCACACATCAGAGTGGATTAATTCCAATGGCTTCTCACTCTCTTGAACATGTCTAGGAAATGGTTTCCTTGCCTGTTTTCCAAATTGGTAGGCTACACATACCTTATGCATTTCTGCAACCTTGAATTTAGGCAATCCTGCAACAATATTTTGGGCCTGCATTAATTTAAGTCGCTGTACATTAACATGACCAATGCGTTTATGCCAGATATCAATATCTGCAACTACATCAGTCCAATGTGCAAACATTGCTGCACTCAATTCAGACATGTCTGCATCCAACGTAAACATTCTGCCCTTCTTCTTTCCTTTTGCTATCAAGCGACCTTTATTTTTCATATCCTCAACAAAGCATCTATGAGGATTGAATTTGACCTGCAAGCCCTGCTCAACCATTTGACCAACAGAAACCAGATTCTTGGTGATATTCGGAACATGAAATACATCGGATAGGTATTTCTTTTTCCCATCCTGCATAGACAAAGGAATTTTTCCAATATGAGAACCCCTACACTCACATGCTAAGTAGGTCCTCGACAAGCTTCATCAAAATATGATATATAAACCAAGGCTTTATTGATGTAACTTGCCATGGCAATCAAACTACTTGTACTAATGATAACTAGAGTCTAATCAAGAAAAAGGGTGTAAGACATATACAATCCCTCCTTCTTCATCACTAAACTCAATAGGAATGCTAGGAAGAAACCTAAGACAATGGTGACAATAGACCTTAATGTCCCATGTAAAAGTTTTGTCTTGCCACTCAGTAATGTGATAATCCTTGCTCCACCAAATCACTCTACCTTGGTGTGGTAATGCTACTTTAAAAATGGATGCTCAAGATAAGGAATCACTCTCCCCATCCAATATTCTTGATACCCTCTATACGTTTAAGTTATATCCTGAAAGACTTGCAAAGGCATCAATTCTTAAGTCAATCCCCATACATAATAGGGCTTCAATATATTAAAGTTTACTTTAGTTTTAAACTCTACCCCCTTCAAATCTGCTAAAAAGGTTTGTAGTGCCCTTCTTCCCTATACAAACAATCTTATAAGGACTATCCCATTTGGATTCCGACTTGCCTGGGAAAAGCTCACGAGAGGTATCCTAATATAAAACCAATTGATCCTTAGCAAATTTATACTTCTTATCCTGAAGCTCATGAAGTATTTTCATTCACTTCTTTTCTACTTCTTGATGTAATAAGGCTTGTAACAGAATCTCGTCAAGATGTGCAAGGGAAATAAAACTTTCTTGTAATGCTTCCTCTTTGCCCAAAGAATGGTTTAGAGGAAATCTTATTATGGTGTAACGTGTCCGCTCGTCTGCTTAAGGGACACGTATTAGCAGCCCATCGGGAAGAGAGTCTAAAAAGTGCTACCTAGCACTCGCAAGGAATGTTATAGGGTTTGCGATCTAGGTCTTCCTGAGTCTGCCCCGAGCGGAAGTGTCCAGCCGTTCCCACTTAGGATCGAACTAAATTCAGGGTTCCTTTCCTATCAGCAAGGTCTTTGGGAAGTAGCTAGCGTCGATCTACCACTTTACATAGGAACAACAGAGTCAAAGAAAATTCATGCTGCACTTGGTTCATGGAGAATGGGAAACGAGAGGGACGTGAAGCTCAACCTCTCTGCCATAAGGCATAGTCCCATTCCTTTCCCCTAAAACAACATAAATCAAGATTCTAGCCCTACTGATGCTAGATCTTCATAGTCTTGTTATCTCATCTTTTGAGAAAAGTTCCGAGCTAACAGGGACCACCCTTCTATAGGATAGACCTAAGTCACGTCCACCGCACTTTCCTCAGTTTGCTTTATTAATCTAATTACCTACCACATTACGTTTGACATGCAAAAGCAGCTTCCTTAATTAATCAAATTAATCACGGGTTCCTTCACGTAACTTAGGCACTGACACAAAAACAATGTCAAGAAAATTTCTTTTTCTCAAGTATTTGTTCTTTATTTATCATAATTCCGGAGTACATCCAATATCATGCCTGAAGGCTATTCCAGCAATCTACAGGATTGCTACTCCAAGTTCCGCCCGTAGACTAGTACACGCGCCTCGAGATCCCACCTCGAGTCATGTCGGCCTCTTATGCAGGATACAAAGGCAAGGGATTTATAGCCAGAGCCACCCCTCACACCCAAGCGTCCTTCCGCTCCAAGCAGCATCCACGAAGAGACCTTTCGCAAAGGGTTAGGTCCATATACCCGATGCGGTTAACATCCCCCTTGGAAAGGGCCAGGTAGACAGTCGGAGCACTGTTTCATTTGTGAAAATTTGTTTGAGGAGCTCCAACAATTTTCCGAAAATCAAAGATGCAATGTTCTTGCCTCTCTCTCCAGGCTATTAACCTGAAGCATTAAATATTTTTCCTTGAATTAGTTCCTTGAACAAAGGAGATCAAATAATGTACCTAAGTGTACAATCACAAACATTTCGGAGGCTGTTTGTATGACCAAGTGCTAAGGTGTGACTCCTTTCTTTTTCGTATGCTCCCAGCATCCGATCCTGGATCGTTCGCGACTTGGCAAGATCCCAATAATCTCAAACAAGATTATGCAAGCAAATGTTCTTGGTAAGTTAACTTATTTTGTCTTGCCCTTTCCCTTGCGTTTTACCTTATGGTATCTTAACCTAACCCAAGCATTAACTGGTCAATCAAGGCAATTAACATGCCTTATTCGCAACCCAACCAAGGGTCCTTTATTCTTCCAGTTCTAACCAAGTTCAGTTAACATAATTGGCAACACACAACTCTTCATCTAGGCCTTCAAGATACAGTCTAGATGCATGTGTCCCTTCCATCTCTCTCTTAGTGTGGTACTATGCAGAGTTTTCCAATCATTCGTACCCATCATGCATATGGTGCGTTTAGTGTATTTCTACATCATGAATGACCTTTAACTCTCTTCATACCTAGCAATGAATACTTATCCCTAATGCACCGGATCTCATGTGACTTGCGTATATGGAAGTCTAGGTTTCTATCCATCGATGCAATTGCAACTTACGAACGAAAACTAACATTTCATGTGTTTCTTTTAATCATGATTGTGAATCATGAATTCTAAATGACTATTCATGCACTAAACTGGTTTTGAAATCTATTATTTTATGTGAAATAATGTGACAACCTTATCATTTTATGCGCGTAAAAGCTATCATTCCATGCATACAAACTTATGCAAACTCCATACTCTACCATTTCATGCGTGCAACCTAGCACTTAGAGTAAGCAAAAAGTCCTAAAGCTTTTTCTTGTTCCATGCATGTAGCAATCCCTTTATTTCTTCTTCTAGAATCAATATGGATTATGCTTAATCAACATTGATTATAAGACCTAGGATACTCAAAAGGAACCTGGGTTTGATTCGTGATCGTAGGGCCATTTGTTGCGTTGGTCACTCTGCTCGCCTCTCCCACATTACCGGTACCAATGGTAGCTTTGGCACCTATGCTTCCCGCGACTTTTTTTTTGGGAGCAGTGTGCCACGTGGAGTTTGGATAGTGCATTCCTTAACGGGCCTTCAAGACGTCAGGCTCGGAAAGGAAGGGTCGTGAGAAGGGGTCCTTTGCCGATGAGGGGGTGGCTTGAGTGTGGCTCCTCGAACCTACTCACCAACTCTCTCTCTCTCTCTCTCTCTCTCTCTCTCTCCTTCTTCTCCTTCTTCTCTTCTCCTTCTCTCTCTCTCCCTCTTCTTCTTTTCTTCTCTCCTCCTACTCTCTCTCTTCCTCTTCTTCTTCTTCTTCTTCTTCTTATTCTCTTCTTCTTCTCCTACTCTCTCTCTTCCTCTCCTTCTCTTCTCTCTCTCTCCTTCTCTTATTCTCTCCCTCTCCTCTTCCTTTTCTACTTCTTTTTCTCTTCCTCTCCTTCTCTCTGTTCATGGGAAAGCATGGGAGGGTGCCGCTGCCTGTGCAAGCTAGAGGAGGGGGCGCATTTAGTGACGAAGAGGGGGGCATGCTGTAGTCGGAGAGCCAGGGAGGGGGCGCTATACCTAGGCAGAGCAGTGGGGAAGCTTCTGAAGGCGTAGTAGGGGCGCTTGTCCCAATGGAGTGAGGAGGGGAGCTTTATAAGGTGGAGGGGGAGAAAGAGGTTGTCCGCCGCCATCTGGGGGATTGCATGCCCCCCTTCTCTCACTTCACTCCCTCTCTCTCTCTCCCCGACGTGCTGTCGGTGGGGAGAGAGAGGGGGGATAAAAAATTTTGCAAAAAAAATTGAAAATTTTTTCTTACGGGGGGGGTTCTAATGGGAAAGACACGGGCGGAGCACAGGGGTCAGGGGGGACATTACATCCTCTCCCCATTAGAGGAATCAAGATGTCCTCATCTCGAGAAGAAACTGGGGAAGACAAGCACTAGTGGGGCTTATGACCTGTGGGTTAGGACTCACCATGCATCCACTATGCAACTCTAATCATGCAGTACTCAGTCCTTTAATGTTTTCGCTCTAATACCAACTATAACGTGCCCACCCCTCAAATTGTGGGACACATCTTAGCAGCCCATCGAGAGATCAATCTAGAAGACGCCGCCCGACACTCCCAAGGAATGACACGGGGTTTGCCAACTAGGGTCTCTCGAGTATGCCTCGCAACGAAACTTATCTGACCGTTCCCACTAGGATCAACCTGAAGTCCGAGTTCCTAGCAGTTGAGTCTTCCTAATAGCCTTCTAACGTTGGTCGATAGTAGCTCCACTTTGCGTAGATACAACTAGACCCAAGCAGACTCATACCGCACTTGGTTCAAAGAGAATGGAAAACGAGAGGGATGCATCACTCGACCTCTCTGCCCGTAGGCATAGTCCCATTTTGGTCCCCTAAAACGGTATGAATCAGGGTTCTAACCAACATTTTCTAAGGTCATCATTTGACTTTTCCTAATATTGCTCGTTAAAATTTCCTTTGAGGAAAGCTCTCGACTAATCGAGACCACCCTTCCGTAGGACAGACCTAAGTCACATCCACCGCACTTTCCTCAGTTTTCTTTAGTTATCTAATTACCTAACACATTACCTTTGACATGCAAAAGCAACTTCCTTAATTAATCAGGTTCCTTCAAGTAACTTAGGCACTGACACAAAAACAATGTCAAGAAAATTCCTTTTTCTCAAGTATCTGTTCTTTATTTATCATAATTCTGGAGTACATCCAATATCATGCCTGAAGGCTATTCTAGCAATCTACAGGATTGCTGCTCCAAGTTTTGCCCATAGACTAGTACACGGGCCTCGAGATCCCATCTCGAGTCACGTCGGCCTCTTATGCGGGATCCGGAGGCAAGGGATTTATAGCTAGAGCCTCCCTAGCACCCAAGCGTCCTCCCGTTCCAAGCAACACCCATAGAGAGACCTCGCGTGGCGGGTTAGATCCATATACCTGGCGCAACTAACAACCCCCTTGGACAGGGCCAAGTAGATAGTGGGAGGTAATTGTTCTTGCCTCTTTCTCCATGCTATTAACCTGAAGCATTAAATGTTTTTCCTTGAATTAGTTCCTTGAACAAAGTAGATCAAATAATGTATCTAAGTATACAATCACAAACATTTCGAAGGCTGTTTGTACGGCTAAGTGCTAAGGTGTGACTCCTTTCTTTTTCGGATGCTCCCAGCATCCGATCCTAGGTCTTCTTCCCGAATGCTCCCAGATCTGATCGTGGATCGTTTGTGACTTGGCGAGATTCCAATAATCTCAAACAAGATTATGCAAGAAAATGTTCTTGGTAAGTTAACTTATTTTGACTTGCCCTTTCCCTTGGGTTTTACCTTATGGTATCTTAACCTAACCCAAATATTAACTGGTCAATCAAGGCAACTAACATGCCTTATTCACAATCCAACCAAGGGTCCTTTATTCTTCCAGTTCTAACCAATTTCAGTTAACAAACTTAGCAACACATGACTCTTCATCTAGGCCTTCAAGATACAGTCTAGATGCATGCGTCCCTTCCATCTCTCTCTTGTGGTACTATGCAGAGTTTTCCAATCATCAGTACCCACTACAAGGGAATGGGGCAATAGTGACGCCGATTAGCGACGGCGGATATCGGCGTCGCTATAGGTGTCGCTATTGGCGTTGCTATTGGCGTCGCTATATGCGTCGCTATATGCGTTGCATTTGCGACGCAAATAGCGACGCCACAGGGAAAAAAAGCGCGGCCGAAACCAGAGCGCCGTTTTCATTTTCTTTTCTTTGCCTTTTGAGAGCGAGAGCGAGGGAGAGAGTGAGGGAGAGAGCCAAGGCTTTGTGAGAGAAGAGGAGGAAGAGACTTGCTGCCGCCGCCGCCGCCGCCGCCGCCACCGCCACGGTCATTGTTCGCGAAGGAGAGGAGGAGCCCTCGTTGCAAAGAGAGTTCTCATTGGTGAGTCTCTCTCTCTCTTTCTTTTACTTGTTGAAGGTTTAAATCGTTCTCTTTTGTTTGTTTAGGAGAGGAAAAGAAAGAGAAGGAGAGGGAGAGGGAGAGAGAGGGAGAGAAAGAGAGGGAGAGGGAGAGGAAGAGAGTGAGAGTGCATTCTCTCTCTCTCTCTCCCTTTTGCTTGTTTAATGTTTAAATTACTTTCTTCTTTGCTTGTTTAGGAGAGGAAACGAGAGAGTAAGAGAGAAAGAGAGGGAGAGGGAGAGGGAGAGGGAAAGAAAGAGAAAGAAAGAGAAAGAGAAATAGAGGGAGAGGGAGAGGGAGGGGGAGGAAATAGGAGAGGGAGAGAAAGAGAAAGAGAGGGAGAAGGAGGGAGAGTGCATTCTCTCTCTCCCTCCCTCTCCCTTTTGCTTGTTTAATGTTTGAATCACTTTATTTTTTGCTTGTTTACGAGAGGAAATGAGAGAGAAAGAGAGTGAGAGGGAGAGGAAGGGGAAGGAAATGAGAGAGGGATAGAAAGAGAAAGAGAGGGAGAGTGCATTGTATCTCTCCCTCTCCCTTTTGCTTGGAGGATGTTTAAATCACTTTATTTTTTGCTTGTTTAGGAAATGAAAGAGAAAGAGAGATAGAGAGGGAGAGGGAGAAAAAGAGAAAGAGAGGGAGAGGGAGAGGGAGAGGGAGAGGGAGGGGGAGGGGAAGGAAATGAGAGAGGGAGAGAAAGAGGGAGGGGGAGGGAGAGGGAGCGAGGGAGAGGGAGAGGGAGAGGGAGAAAGAGGGAGGGAGAGGGAGAGGGAGGAGGAGGGAGGAAATGAGAGAGGGAGAGAAAGAGAACGAGAGGGTGAGGGAGAGGGTAAGAGAAAGAGAGGAAGAGAGGGAGAGGGAGAGAAAGAGAGGGAGAGGGAAGGGAAGGAAATTTAAGATAATATACGTATTGATAATTGTATGCAATATGCTTTGCATACGGCCACGTACTTCATCAAAATGAACCCAAAATTATTGTTATAGAAGAAGAAACCCTTAAATTGAGTATAGGATAATTTCTCTCAGGTCTTATGACTATGAGTAGAATTGATTGAAATAAATTTTATTACTATAGTTATAAAATTTCATAGATGGCGCACATTAATTTTAAAATGGATTACTTATACTCAAAGCCGAGATATAACAAAAAATTATCTACCGGGACAAACAAATCGTTGAGCATGATACAGGGCCGAGATATAACATCGGAAAATCTCTCGACTACTATATACAATGCAAGGTTTATGGTCAACTTGCAACTTGACGTACATCTCCATAAAGCTATCCATTTAAGCCTCGTTTGCTGTAATGTAGATAAGATGGCAAACGAAGAAGGTCCTATTGTTCAAGACCGCGAGTCGTATCTTAATCAGCGTGTCCCATGTCCTTGCTCTCAATGCAAGTTGGCAATTAGACGAAAACGCCGATTGTCTATAGAACACGTACGACGATTTGGCGAGCTTCAATCTGAGATCATTGATCAGGCTTGCAGATTTTCAGCAAACGGTAATTTGAAGTTAGCATTTTTCATGCATTGTACTCTCAAGCTAATTGAAAACCATACACAATAAGATTGGGTCTTGTTGGCAAATTTTGTATCCAGGGGGGTGATGTCTCGACCCAAGGGGGAGTGCACCCTTTGCGGCCAATTAGAAGAGTTCGTGGACGTGCGATGGATGGATGGTAGGAGCCAATCGACCACTCGCAAGGCCCATTTATATCGTCAATGCCAGAGGAGACAGACAACCTTCCCGACTTACCTACAATCTTGGAGCCTGAGATGGAGGCAATGATCGATGCATTGATTCCCATGGATGTTGAGACATCTGACCCGCTTAGAGAGGAAGCATCCATACCATTATATGATGGGTGCCGAGTATCTCGGTTGAAGACATTGCTTGCACTCTTAAGTGTGCAAGCAAAATACGGTTGGAGCGATACGAGTGTGACTGAGTTATTCAGGTACCTTGCACACAGACTTCATTGTTTTTTTTTAAACAGTATTATTGCAAACATGGATGGATTTTTCAAGGTGTTTTATGATTTTTTCAGGTTATTGAAATATCATATATTGCCACCTGCAAACACCATGCCAAAGTCTCGTGATGATGCACGACATGTTTTACGGAAGCTTGGCATGAACTACAATAACATCCATGCATGTATCAACGATTGCATATTGTTTCGAGATGAATACGAGACTATGGAGACATGTCCAAAGTGTGGTGCTCACAGGTATCGACAGGACTTGCAAGGGCAGACCATCCCTCAAAAAGTCCTCAGACACTTTCCGCTCATCCCCCGCATAAACCACATGTTTCGCACGTCTGCCATGGCAAGCTTGACAACGTGGCATGTGCAGAATAGGTCTATGGATGGAGTGCAACGAATATCAGCAGATTCGCGCGCATGGAGCCACATTGACTCTACCTTCCCAGGCTTTGCGTGAGAGCCAAGGAATCTTCGGCTCAATCTCGCCATGGATGGTGTGAATCCATTCGGTCTGCGCTCGACTTCTTACAGTGTGTGGCCTATAGTGCTTGTCAACTACAACATTCCTCCATGGCTTTCTACGAAGAAAGGACATCTCATCCTTAGCTTGCTCGTCCCGGGCCGCTACAAAGTAAAAAATATGGACGTGTATCTTCGTCCATTAGTCGATGAGCTTAAGATTTTGTGGGAGGAGGGGGTTACGGTGCAAGATATGAGCAGGCGCGATGGTTGGCAGTCAGCCAACATTCGAGCCATTCTCATGTGGACGATGCATGACTTTTCGGGATTGGGAGAGTGCTCAGGTGAGCAGACCTTTGTTCATGCCGGTAATATCTATATTTTATTTCATTCAATCAAGTATTCACTAGGTCGTGGATCGCCTTGCAGGTCTCGTTACCTCAGGTTATCATGCATGTCCATTGTGTGGGCCACAGTTAGACTCCTGAAGGTCAAGAACCATGAAGAAGATGGTATATCAAGGACACGCCGCTTTCTTGCCGGAGGATGATGAACTCAGGAAAGGTTTTCTTGGACGACCTCCAGCACGTATGAATGCTGCAAGCTGGTACGAGCTGAAAATGGTAAACCCGAAATCACATCCAAATGGAATGCGACGGTTCTCAGTTTTCTACGAGTTGCCATATTGGACCCACTTACAGGTCAACCACTTGTTGGATCCCATGCATATTTTCAAAAATGTGGGCAGCTTGCTATGGGACCACATCACAGGAAAGAGAGACACTATAGGGTCACGAATGGATTTAAAGGAGGTAGGTAAGATGGAGGCGCTTTGGCCGCATTCGAGTGCTGAAGGGGGAGTGCAGCTTCCTCGCGCTCCCTGGGTTTTGTCTACCAAAGAAGTGCGCATTGTGAAGCAAGTAATCAAGTCTATCCGCACTCCGACGGGTATGATGCGTTCTCTCAGGTCTGCATTTTCGAAAGATGACCAAATGTCTGGGCTAAAATCCCATGATTGGCATAAGATATGTCAGGTTTGTGAACAGAATGGATTTTAATTAGCGTGGACATTTTGAAATTTGAAAAGTGACCATTATTCTTAATGCTTTCTCATTTGTGGCAGTTTGTCCTACCGATCGTGATCGCGGGATGCCTAACTCCAGAAATTCGTGGGGCCATTTACAAGCTGTCGACTTTGGTGCAATGGATCTCACAGAAAGAGATTAAGACGTCCTCTATTGAGTCCGCAAGGCGGGGAGCAGTTGAGACGGTCTGTCTCTTTGAGAAATACCTGCCCACTAGCATGCTCATGATACAAGTTCACCTTCTTGTGCATCTTGTGGACGAAGTGGAGATTGCTGGACCTGTCCATACGCGATGGATGTTCTTCCTGGAGTGCTTCATGAAAACCCTGAAAGGCTTTGTGCGACAATGAGCTCGTCCGGAAGGTAGCATGGCAGAAGGTTGGTTGGTGTCAGAGGCGTTAGTGCATATCTCACAATGGCTACCAACGGTGGAACCAGACAATGAAATGCTATGGACGCTGAAGGACGATGACAGGCTGACTGGAGATGTGGTGGTTGGAAATGGGGTAGAAAAAAGAATGGATGCCTCAATGGAAGAGAAGGTGAATCGCTTTTGTATGTTGCACCATGCCTCCATGGAGATGTGGCTCGCCAAGTACCAGATTGCAAGGCAAGATCGAGAGGAAGCGCGAGCTGAATTCCGACGCAGTACACGTCACCGACCGATTCGATATCCCGAAGGCATGGAGGAGATGCCGCGGTTTATGTCAACACGATGGTTGCATGGAGCCTTGATCGCAGCATCCAGCGAAGGGACAGAGGTCTCAATGGAGGAGTTGGAGTTCTCGAGGGGATGTAGTCCAAAGGTAATGAGGGGTTTAGAATGTGTCGTATCTGAATTTGTTTGCTACATCTAATTTGAGTGTTTCAATGTGCAGTACAAAATATATAGTGCAGCGTGGTCGTGCGGACGACATTTTCGGGTGGAGCGTATTGACAAAATGCGCTCCACAATGGACTGTGGTGTCATGGCAAGGTTTGAGCAAGAGAGCTAGCGACGAGCAACAGATCCGAACACGGTTGTGGATGAGATGGAGTATTTTGGGAATTTGCAAAGTATTATTACGGTGGATTACCGTAGCTTCTCCATGATAATATTCGATGTGTAGTGGTTCAAAGTGGTACTTGGAGGAGCTGGCGCAACAGTTCGACGAGGTCCATCTGGATTTCTCGAAATAGATTCCGAAAAAAAATGGATGGATTTGCGCGACACCTTTGTGTTGCCGGCACATTGTGAACAGGTACAACTAGTCATTTGCTTGCTAATTGTAATACGACATGGTTTATGTCACAATGGTTTGAAGACGGTTTGTAAGTGTTTGTGAACAGGTAATCTTCTATCCAAATCCCCGACAACCTCGATGGTGGTATGTTATACCTTCAACTCCTCGAGGTGCGAGAGTATACGATCAAAGCGATGTTCCAGGCATAGATGAAGAAAATATTCAAATAGAGGGATCGAAATTACAAGGGGTGGAGGCCACCGCAAGCTTGGAGCTCGCATCGGCTAACAATGATGGAAATACAGAAGTCGTAGAATTTTTTGAGAACGAGGCAGACTCATTCTTTTGTGGTGACATGTCTATCGACCTTCCAGTGTATGCAGAGTTGTGTCAGGAGATTAACATGGGACCATAGAATACTTCATTCTTGGAGAATTGTATTACTCAATTCGTTGTTTAGATCTTCCATAAAGGTAGATAAGATATGCATTTTAAGAGGGATTTTTTAAAAATGATTTATATTAATGTGCTTTGTATAGTTTAAATTGATTATTCTAACATTATTTTTTATCTGTGTAGGTATCGACATTTTCAGGATGAGTCGAGGGATAAGCGATAAGGAGTTTCAGGAGATGATGGCACATATGTCTCCAGATCAGCTCGCGAGATTCAGAGAGATAGCAGATCAGGAGCTGTCTCATTCTTCGTCAGGGCGCTCTGCTAGATCAGCTTCAGTGCGATCAGATGCCTCAGCTTCGAGCAGACGATCTCGACGCTCGCGACTTGGGCCAGAGGGAGGGACTGCGACTGCAGGAGGATCAGGGGGGTGCTGCTGTGGAGACACGGACGCGGTGTCTCCGTCTCGTCGTTCAGCTGGAGCTCGGTCACCTCCAGGATTTGTCACACCTGTGGGGACGTCCACTCCAGTTACACCGGCTTTTGCGCAGCCGTCGGCAGATGTCACGCCTTTTGGTGGCACTCCTTTTAGTGGCACCCCCTTTGGTGGCACTCCTTTTGGTGGCACCCCCTCTGGTGGCACCACTTTGAGTGACACTCCGGGAGAGGGTACCCCCGTCGGTACACCGGATGTTCAGGGGTCTCCTGGATATGCCCAGGAGCGTGGACGGAGATGGGAGAGGGCCCATACGAGGCACACTCCTAGGGATTATGGATACCTAGTGGATGGTAGGTCAGGAGCCATCATCATGAACGATGAGGGGAGGAGGGTGATGGCTTGCATGAGGGAGTTGTGCCAACAAGTTTTTCGGCACAACGTCCTGGATCATTGGAGGAACATACCGGAGGGGAGCAAGGAGTACATAGTAGCATCCTTGCACGAGGAGTTCCTGGTGCCAGCCGCAGTGGATAGATTCTCTACGGGCTGGATGATGGATTGCATGCGTGCATACATGTCACATAGACGATCCGACGCACGCAAGGCAATCAAGAGTGGGGCTCCAAAGCCCGAGTGGTTAGATGCAGGCGACTGGCGCCGACTGAGGGAGGAGGCTACAAATTCGCCAGGACGTTGGAGTCAGCAGCGGGAGGCGGCGAGGGCACGAATCGAGGCCGGATCGGTACATCATCTTGGGAGTGGCGGCCAGAGGACATATTTGGAGGACTTTGTAAATTTCTCTTTTGTTTTGCTTATTTGTTTTTTTGAGATATTATTTGTACTGACAATCATGTTTCTAACAGTTAGCATTTTGTTTTCTTTGCAGCACTCCATTACAAATCGCGATCCGCAAGGCCTTGAGACTCGATATGCAAAGAGGCACGGTCTCAGATCATTGATCGACCGATTGTACAGATGCGGCGGCCTAGTAAGTCACTCATCTTTCTTGTCCGTAGTTACCATGAGATATTTGAATGCATTATTGTATGGTGGATTGATATGTTATTTCTTTTTCTGCAGAATCCGTTTGATGCTCCTTTACAGCGGGAAGAGCTTTCGGGGGACGACGATTTGTAGCTCGCCCTTGGATCCTTAGCGCTCACATACCTTTAGTTTTTAGTCGCCCGATCTATGTAGACATTTTCTATGTATTAGTGATATTGTTTTATGATTGTACCAATCGCATTTTATGCGATATCATGTATTTATTTCATCTATCAGTTTTATGATTTCAGTATACATTCTTTTTGTTTGCAAACGCTTTGTATGCAGCAGTGCAGAAACTACTTTGTATGGCTCTCATACAGCACACAGTGCTATATGTGGCAGGGCAGCTTGCTGCCCTGCCACAAATTTTTTTTTTCTCTGTTACCGTCGCTATTTGCGTCACAAATTTACTGCACGCGTCGCTATTGTCGTCGCTATCAGCGTCGCAAAATCTCTGCAACCGTCGCTATATGCGACGCTATTTACGTCGCAAATGCAACGCATATAGCGACGATTCTATGGCGTCGTCAATAACGACGCTTTTTGTGACGACGGGGGTAAGATTTGTTGTTTGTATTTTCGTCGCTTTAAACGTCGCTATAAGGTCTATATCTTGTAGTGACCCATCATGCACATGGTGCGTTTAGTGTATTTGTATATCTTGAACGACCTTTAACTATCTTTATACTTGGCAACGAATACTTATCCCTAATGCACCGCATCTCATGTGACTTGTGTATATGGAAGTCTAGGTTTCTATCCATCGGTGCAATTGCAACTTATGAACGGAAACTAACATTTCATGTGTTTCTTTTAATCATGATTGTGAAGCATGAATTCTAAATGACTATTCATGCACTCAAATGGTTTAAAAGCTATTATTTTATGTAAAATAATGCGAAAACCTTATCATTTTATGCGCGTAAAAGCTATCATTCCATGCATATAAACTTATGCGAACTCCATATTCTACCATTTCATGCATGCAACCTAGCACTTAGAGTAAGCAAAAAGTCCTAAAGCTTGTTCTTATTCCATGCATGTAGCAACCCCTTTATTTCTTCTTCTAGAATCAATACGGATTATGCTTAATCAACATTGATTATAAAACCTAGGATATTCAAAAAGAACCTGGATTTGATTCATGATCGTAGGGGCATTTGTTACGTTGGTCGCTCTGCTTACCCCTCCTACATTACCGGTACCAATGGTAGCTTTGGCATCTATGCTTCCCGCGACTTTCTTTTTGGGAGTTGTTTGCCACACGGAGTTTGGATAGTGCGATCCTTAACGGGCCTTCAAGACGTCAGGCTTGGAAAGGAAGGGTCATGAGAAGGGGTCCTTAACGGGCCTTCAAGATGTCAGGCTCAAAAAGGAAGGGTCGTGAGAAGGTGTCCTTCACCGATGAGGGGGTGGCTTGAGTGTGGCTCCTCGAACCTACTCACCAACTCTCTCTCTCTCTCTCTCTCTCTCTCTCTCTCTCTCCTTCTTCTTCTTCTCTTCTCCTTCTCTCTCTCTCCCTCTTCTTCTTCTTTTCCTCTCTCCATCTCCTACTCTCTCTCTTCCTCTTCTTCTTCTTCTTCTTCTTCTTCTTCTTCTTCTTCTTCTTCTTCTTCTTCTTCTCTTCTCTCTCTCTCCTTCTCTTCTCTCCCTCTCCTCTTCCTCTTCTACTTATTTTTCTCTTCCTCTCATTCTCTCTATTCATGGGAAATCATGAGAGGGTGCCGCTGCCTACGCAAGCTAGAGGAGGGGGCACATTTAGTGACAAAGAGGGGGGCCGTGCTGCAGTCCCAGAGCCAAGGAGGGGGCGTTGTACCTAGGCAGAGCAGGGGGGGAAGCTTCTAAAGGCGTAGAAGGGGCGCGTGTCCCAACAGAGGGAGGGGGAAGCTTTATAAGGTGGAGGGGGGGAGAAAGCGGCTGTCCGCCACCATCTGGGGGGGCTGCATGCCCCCTTCTCTCACTTCACTCCCTCTCTCTCTCTCCCCGACGTTCTGTCGGCGGGGAGAGAGAGGGGGGATAAAAAAAATTCAAAAAATTTTGAAATTTTTTTCTTAGGAGGGGTTCTCATGGGAAAGACGCGGGGGGGGGGGGGGGGGGAATGCTCTCTAAACCTACCATCGAATGCACAACCTTAAGAAATAGGGAGAAGAGGGGTATTAAGGATTGATAATACTCTAAATTATAATATTTCTCTAATGCATGGTATATAGGACACGTGATTGAAAATTAAGAGGGTTCAATGTAACATGAGCATGCTCGGTGTTGGCCCTATACAATGCATCAATACATTTAGAGTAAAAGCATGAAAAGAAATATTGTTTACATCTTCACAATGGTGGTTGTTGATGGAAAATTTATTTGAGTACTATAATCATACATAATTATATTGTACGCAACACATGGTATCGTCCTGGATCCACAAAAATTGTTTTCTTGAACATTGACCCGTGTTGAGGAGGTGAGGTACCCTAAGCCGTAGGGCTAGATATCCATTTTCTTTTGGGAGTGTGTGATGAGGATTATCTCTTATCTCCTAGAACAATTGATTATAAGAGAGGATTATATTTTGTACGTGCTTTAGATATTCTTGGCACATCTAGGAGCTAGTCCATGAGGTGTAGGAAAGCCATCGAGGGGTCGTGGTAATTAGCCAAGGGGTGCTCCCATTGTCCATGCGTATGTGGTATATTATACTAATATGTTTAGGGATTCCTTGTGAGGATTTTGGGAAGAGTTATTGATTGGACTACCAGCCATACAAATGCTTATTTGGTTAGATTAGAGTGTAGCCTTTAGATGCTCCTAGCCACAAGGCCTGTGGGGTGTTTTAGTAGAGCATTTTAGGTCCCGACAGGTGGTGCACTTGCCAAGAGCTACTAATAGGTGGAGGATCTCAAACCTTGGCTAGCGACTAGATATTTTATGCCAAATGGTATCAAGTTAGACCCTTTGTTTATGGATAAACGTTGTCAAGCCGAGATTCAGAAATAAAAGAGAGTTGAAAGGGCTAGGTGGCATGCAAAGATATGAGGAGGTATTCTCCTCAACAAATTAATCCAATATGTCTATGAGGGAGTGCATCTAATGGTCCTAATACTAGAAGTAGCTCATTAGGAGGAGGAAGCCTTATGCTTCCCTTCTATTATTAGATCATCCCACTTTAAGTGGGGAGTGGTTATACCTACACAAGTACCTATAGTGAATCTAGTTGCTATTATAACACAGCCTATCGCAATTCCAATAGGGATATCAGATCTATGAGCTTTGGGATTCCCTTGACCCAATTTCAATGGGTTAGTAGAGGAAGACACAGAGCTCCACATTAGGGAGTTTGAGAAGTGAATGTCTAAATGTCAAGTCTAAGACGAGGGACATCTAATGATGTTCTTCAATAGGATTTTGAAGGAAAGAGCTACAGTGTGGTATCACAGCCTAGATGTCGAAACCATAACCAAAATTGATCTATTTTATGTGGCCTTCCATGGAGAGTTTGCCCCTGAGAGAGGTGGTCAGTAGTATTGGATGTGTGTTCTTAATGTAACATGCCAAGAACCTCATGAGAATGTTCAAGGCTATGCAAAGAAACTGAAGGAAGTGTTTCAAAATTTGCAAACTTGCATTCCTATTCCACCTTATACTCAATTATAGTACTTTTTACATGGATTTTACATGGATTGGACTTTATTGTTCAAGTAAAGTTGAGTAATGTTGCTCTTGGTGATATAGATATTGCCATTACACAAATAGAGGAGATAGAGTCGCGACTACAAGTGGCTTATGCTTCTAGGGAAAATCTTAATGTAATGTGTCCACCTGTAATCTTCAGGACACGTCTTAGCAGTCCATCGAAAAGGATGTCTAGAAAGCTCCGCCCGGCACTCCCATGGAATCTCATGCGATTTGTGATCTAGGACTTTCTGCATCTGCCACATAGCAGAAGTATTCTGGTCATTCCCACTTAGGACCAACCTGAATCAGGGTTTTTCCCTAATGGTCATTTCCTAGACGGCAACTAGTGTCGAACCCCAAGTGAACTACTTTACGCAGAAATGCCAGGGCCAAAGCAGATTTACGCTGCACTTGGTTCAAGGAGAATGGGAAATGAGAGGGATGCAAGGCTTGACCTCTTTGCCATAAGGCATAGTCCCATTCTGTTCCCATAAGATAGCGTAAACTGGGATTATTGTAACTTAGACTCTAGGTCAGTGCCCTTGCTGTTTGTATCCTTTGAAATGATCTTCTCGCTGTCCATCATGATTGAGAAAAGTTCTCGGCCAACCGGGATCACCCATCCATAGGATGGGACCCATGGCCACATCCACCACACTTTCCTCAGGTTGTTTTAGTTATCTAATTACCTTCCACATTTAGTTTGACATGCATCAATCAGCTTCCTTAATTATCCCGTTAGGCACCAGTTCCTTCACGTAATCTTAGCACTTGACATAGAAAAGCAATGTCAAAGAAGTTCCTTTTCAACAGGTTATCATATTTATCTTTGAAATACATTTATAAAGTCTAGCTTGTAGGCTTATCCATAATCCACCCGAAGGCTATCCAGCAATCCACAAGGATTACTAATCCAAGACTTTGCCCGTAGACTAGTATGCGGGCCTCGAGATCCAATCCTGAGTCACGTTGGCCTCTTGTGCAGGGCTTCGAAGGCAAGGGATTTACAGTTAGAGCCCCCTCTGGCACCCAAGCGTCCTCCTGCTCCAAGTAGCACTCAACAGAGAGACCTCTCACGCCGGGTTCGGTCCACCTTCTCGGCGTGGCTAACAACCCCCTTGGTTAGGGTCAGGCAGACAGTCGGGGGTAATTGAGGCTGCCTCTCCCTTTAGGCCTTCAACCTAAAGCATTAAATATCTTTTCATCCTTTAATTCCTTGAGCAAACAAAGCAAACAATGCTCTTTAAACTGTTACAAGCACAATCATTTCATTTGGTCAGTATTTGGCCAACTGCTAAGGAGTGAACCCTTCTCTCCGAATGCATCCAGCATTCGATCCGGGATCAATTACGACTCGGAAAGATCCCCAAGGCTTTGTTTGTTAACCCTTATGTCCTTGGGTTAGGGCCATTACCCTATTAACCCAACTTAACCAATACCTTAAGTTCTATTAACAGTAAATATGTTGCTCCAAATTATTGGTTGGTCCTTTGATTCCAAGCAAATATCTAATTCCCTTATCTTGGACACTTTTCCCAAGAAAGATGCTATGTGAGGATGACTACTCATCCTCTTGCAAGATAAACTTGCCAAGAATCTTCCAATCTCATTCCGAGGAATTGGCCATTCCTTTGTGATCAAATCACAAGATCATGCAGCTCTGCAACTTGTTGCACAAGTGCCGCATCTAATCCATGGGACTATTTTATCCATCGAATGGTGTCTTCTAATCATATGAAATCATGATTAGATAGGAACAGGGTTAGGATGTCCTCATAACAATCCGTCCCTGATTGTACTAGGCCGACATTGTCGGTTCGAAGGTTCCAAATTCAAACCAAGTTTCATCCTTTTAGCGAGCGATCCTTAGGGTAAAAAACCCTAGATCGTCTCTCGCAAGTATGTCCTATTGTCCCTACATTCTGTGAATGTGGGCAAGTTTTTAGGGTATGAGAGTTTTCAGTTTGGAAATAAGAGCGACTAGGTCACATCCTCAATGTGCTAAACCCTAGTTAGCACTTGGGGTATGCTACATTGATTTAACCATTTCTAAGCGAATATTTTGTGGTTTAGGTGTTTAGGGTAAAACCATTATGATACCATGCTGGTAAGCACACGATTCATTGATATGAATGATTAGATTTACAACCCTAATTTTACCAGCTAAGCTCGAAGGGCATGTTTAAGTTACGACACAATTCCTATTGATCCTTCTAGAGCATGCATTCAAGATTCCAGCTACTAAGCTTTAGGGTTTTATGCAAAAATGAACCATGCAGCCTTTTCTAATTTTCATTTATGAATGAATAATCCGTATTCTGAATGAGCACTACACAACCTTTCTTAACTATTTACGTAATTGATTTGAGTTTTTTAATGCCAACTAACTAAAGTTTAATCTTCCTCATGCAGCCCTAGAATCGTTTCCATGCTTTGCAAATTCCTGTGATTGTAAGCAATCTTCTTAATGAATCCTTGCGAAGAAAGAGATGTCTAATGATGGAACATGCGATTTTATCTTTCCATGCATAATCGAAGTGTACAACAATAATTTCAACTTTATAAAAATGATCTTTAGTTGATCTAAATTTGTTACTTTGTAATACATAAAAACCACTTGCTAAGAATATATAGAGATCTTATGCTCTTTCTTTGTTCGTTTATTTGAAAAATACAAATGACCGATTCTTTGATCGTAAGGTATTTCCTTAAATTTAGCCAAAGTATTTCAATCGAAAAGTTCATCCTATTTCCATAAATGATCCATGCACAATTGAAATATTATGACGTAAATTAAAAATTAAGAAGAAAACCTGAACTTGTGGTGAAATGTCCACATGGATATTAGGAGACGATCCTCCTATGGTTGCGCCTTGTGCCTTTTTAGGGGCCATCGCATATTCAACCTTCTCGCCTTGGCCGCAGACTTATGTTCTTGGCCCGTCTCTTTCGCACGAAAAACTTCCTTTGTGATTCGGCTTCCTTGATCGATTGCACCGGCTTTCTGAAACGAGCTTTAGAAGGTTTTATAGGCTTCCTCCTCGCAGTAGGGATTTCACGATTAGGACTTTATAACCCTCAAAAAATGACTTTGGGGAATGTAAGGAAAAGGGGAATTGGAAATCCCGGATATAATAGGGTTTCACGAAAAAGGATATAATGGTTTTAAAAGGCTTGTGTGGGAAGGGTTTTTAAAAGAAAAGAACCGGGCTATGGTGGGATTTAAAAGGGAATGCAAGGGGAAAAAGGGTGCTTAAAAACCTGGGGTAATAAGACTCGCCTGATAAGTCCTATGAAAGCCCAAGGAAGGTATTTTTAAATGGGCTTTGTGAAATGCTAAAAGGGGGAAAAAAAAGGTTTAATTCTCATGATAGGTCAAACTTTAAGGGGTCTTGGGTGGGAATTACAAGAAGAAGGGGACTTACGTGGAAATTGCGAGGGAATGGGTGCTTAACTCCCGGTGGGGGGTATAAAACCCACTTAGAGAATGGCTTAGGAAAGCCCAGAAGAAGGGGGGCTTCCTAAGGCCCTTAGAAGCTTCCAAAGAAGCTTCTTGGAAGCTTCTGTGGCCCACGTGGAGGAAGAGGAGACGATATGCAATGACGTCTGATGGCAGACAGCAATCGATGATGGTAGAGCGGCAACAGCTGGCGTCCCTCTACGGAATTCTTCTCCCCTCAGCCTCGCGGCATCCGATCTCAGCTCCCCCTCTCCTTCTCTCGGCCTGGCGGCGTCCATCCCTCACTCCTCTTCCTTACTCACCCCATAGAGGGGTATTTATATGGTAGGGAGAGGTACCTCCTCTCTCCCACACAGCCAACTGCATGGCCCTTCACCCCCCCATGACCTCCAGCAAGGCTTACGTGCCCGCGCCTTACTCCCCCTCCTCCAGCACACCCTTTGGCTGGGGAGAAAAGAAGGATTAAAAAGAAAAAAATTCCATAAATCTTCTCAATTTCCTCTTGACCTCCTCCCAAGAGGAGGTTCACACGAAAATATGTGTTTTCATTAAACCTTAGTCTTGATTGGCCTGTGAAGAATGTACCATTTAGTAACCCCACTGTCCGTATTTTTTATGCCAGAATTCCCTTGCATGAGTATCACGCGGGTTAGAAATATTTTCAACGGAAATATTACATTCTCTCCCCCTTGGAGGAATCAAGATGTCCTCATCTCGAGAGAAACTGGGGATATTGATGTTAAAGAGTGCTTTCATCCATCCAAGTGGCATCCTCCTCGGGATAATCTTTCCACTGGACGAGGCATTTTCTCAAGGTTTTGGATCTCAGTTGTCTCTCCCTAATATCTAAGATCGTGTCAGGACGTAGCTCAAGGACTCCTTGGCTAGGCATTACAACTTGTTGGTCATCAAGTACATGGCTAGGGTTAGGTACATACTTCTTCAATAGGCTGATATGGAATACATTATGAACTTTTAGGTTCTTAGGGAGTTGCAGTCTATAAGCATTAGGTCCTAGGCACTTGAGGATCTTGTATGGTCCACAATACCTTGGACTTAGCTTCTTGCAATCTCTTGAGGATAGAGAACTCTTCTTTGGGCATACGCGAATGAAGACCATGTCTCCTTCCTTGAAGATTCTATCTTGACGCTTCAAATCCGTGTATGCCTTCTGTCTATCCTTGGCGGCTTGGATGTCCTGTCTTGTTGACTTTATGTGGTCATCCATCTCTTCCAACATCTGCCTTGAAGCTTCAACCCTCAAGGTTGGATCTGAGAAGTCTAGGGGACTTCGACAATCATGACCATACAATGCTTGAAAAGGGGTCATCTGAATGCTTTGTTGGTAAGAAGAATTGTAGGAAAATTCAACCAAGTGGTTCACGACAGCAGTGTGTCCTTAGCATATCCTCAATGACTTGATTGACTCTCTCTGTTTAGCCATCGGTTTGGGGATGATAAGCTATACTAAAATAGAGTTGAGTTCCAATGGCTTCAAAGATAGCTCTCCAAAAATGAGATGTGAAGAGAGAATCACGATCACTAATGATTATTCTGGGTAGCCCATGTAGCTTGAATATCTCCTTGATAAACAACCTTGCAATGTCTGAGGCTTTATAGTTTGTCTTTACTGGAATAAGGTGTGCAACCTTAGTAAGCATGTCAACTACAACCATGATGGTGTTGTATCCTCCCTGAACTTGGGGTAGGCCAACAACAAAGTCCATACTAATGAATTCCCATTTCATTTGGGGAATGTCAAGTGGTTGTAACTTCCCTAGCATTTTGACATGTTCGGCTTTGATACGTTGACAAGACAAACACTCAGTGACATATTTGAGAACATCACCTTTAAGCCTCTCCCAATAGTAGCTCTTCCTAACTGCATTGAGAGTCTTGGCATATCCAGGATATCCTGAGAAAGGGGAATCATGAGCTTCCCACAATATCTTCTGCTTAAGTGACTGGCTTGCCAATATACATAGCCTCGTTCTATAGTAGACAAGTTCACTATTGATAGAGAATTCATGATACTTAGCCTGTAGCTTTTGATCCTGTTTCTTGATAGAGATCTCCCTTAGCATCTTTTGATAGGATGGATCATGACATGCTTCTTCTCTAGCTAGCTCAAGTATTGGATTGTTTGGCATGGACACCTTTGTGGGTAGTGATCTAGCTGTTGATGGGTTTTGCAAGATTAGATAATTAAGGAATGCCTTGCGACTGAGTGCATCAGCAACTACATTCTCCTTTCCAGCTCGATATTTGATTTCAAAGTCATACTCTTCCAGCACTTCAATCCACCGACGTTGCCTCATGTTGTGCTCGTTCTGGGTAAAGATCCACTTGAGACTTTTATATCAGTCACTAGAGTAAACTTGTTACCCAACAGGTAGTGTCTCCAAAGCTTTAGAGCATGGATGACAACTAACAGTTTTAGTTCATGGGTAGCATAATTCTTCTCATGGCTCTTTAGTTTTCTTGAAAAGTATGCTACAGGATGACCTTCCTGCATGAGCACACATCCTAAGGCAAGTGTGCTAGCATCAGTTACCACCTCGAACTCCTTACTGAGTTCTAGAAGTTTTAGGATAGGTGCTGATACCAAACTTTGCTTTAATTTACCAAAGCTTGTTTGTTCGGTAGTTGACCATGCAATGGATGTTTGCTTCTTCAGTAAGTCCGTCAGAGGTGCTGCAATCAAAGCATAGTTTTTGATAAAGATTCTATACCATCCTGTCAATCCAAGAAAACTACGTATTTCTTTGACATTTGTCAGTATTGGCCATTCTAGCACATCTCTGACTTTGGCTGGGTCCAGTGAGATTCCTTCCGCTGATACGATGAATCCCAGATATTCAATCTGATTCTTGAAGAATGCACATTTCTTCATCTTAGCATACAACTTATGTGCCCTCATTGTCTCAAGGACAATCTGAAGTTGGGGTTCCTGATCTTCCTCCTGTTTGGAATAGACTAAAGTGTCGTCGAAGAAGACGAGCACAAAGACATCAAGATATGGCCTAAAGATATCCTGCATTAACCTGTTGAAGGTGGTAGGCGCATTCGTAAGCCCGAATGACATAACTAAAAACTCAAAGTGTCCATATCTTGTGTTGAAGGCCGTCTTTGGGATATCTTCTTCCTTGATTCTTATCTGATAGTAACCAGACCTGAGATCAATCTTGGAGAAGATCTTCTCACCCTGAAGATAATCAAGAAGCTCATCTATTCTAGGAATAGGGTACTTGTTCTTGACCCTTTGTAATCAATACATAGTCGAAGCATTCCATCTTTCTTTTTCTGGAACAGTACTGGAGCTTCCCATGGTGAACTCCTTGGACGGATGTAGCTGTTGCTTGAGTTGTTCCTTCAACTCAATTGCTTCAAGTATGGATATTCTATAGGGTCTCTTTGCAATTGGTGCAGGTCCTGGCACTAACTTGATCTTATGATCCACTTCTCTTTGAGGCAGGAGTTCTGTCAACTCTTCAGGAAATACGTCTGCGTATTCTTTTAGCCATGAAGGTTCTTCACTAGACTCCTACTTCTGATCTAACTTGTTGAGATTAATCAAGTAGATAGGTAGTCCCGTTCTAACTCCCTTTATAATCCGAGATGCTTTGGCCAATTGAATTTTCAGCTTTCCTGCCTCACCTTGAGTTGTGACCAATTCCCCTTCAGAGTTCCAAAAGGAAATTTGGCCCTTTCCACAATGAATGTGGGCGTCATTAGGTTTAAGCCAATCCATTCCAAGTAGACACTCATGGATACCTAAGTTCATGACTCTAAATTTGATCGAAGTCGTCTTTCATCCCAGAAATAATTCCACCTTAGCAGTTTGCCTGGTACAAGTAACCACACGACCATTTGCTAATTCTAGAAGCAAGGTAGGTGCTGTCAAGAAACCAAATGTGGGGTTGATCATGGTGTGTACAAAATGATTGACACATAATTATGGTGGAATGTAACAGACAAGGAACTCCATGGCTATAAAGAGAAGGCACACAATATGCACACTCAAATGTTCTCTCTGTTTCTTTGCATAAACCGATTACATATATAAAGGAGGAGATGATCCATCAACGATCTCTCACACTTTCCATGTGTGTCCCCATGTGACACTATATAACCCACACTTTACATGTGTGCCCTATGTGGCATACTTTTAGTCCACATCTCTCATCCCTATTCGTGCACCATACAATCTTAAGCACATAAGAGTGCTTTCACATATACACACCCGCAAACACCGAATCTTACATTCTCAACACCCCCTCTTAAGAGAGGTGTTTTACTTTACCTTATCACCCATCCAATGTAGCATTACATGACTGCAATCGCTACCTTTCAACACCCCCCTCAATGCTATATTGGAGTGTTTACATGACTAGACACATCTAGTCCACCGTATGCATGTTTTATGTGCGTGTACAATGTTTGTTTGAGCACCACTTGCTCGAGTGAACCTACCCCATCCTTTTTGAACAATCCTAGATGTTCGGGAAAGGTATGACAAACCTCATTGTGCAACAATCATGTGCACACACAACACACTCACAAATTATTTTGGAGATCTTAGTCTCAGCAACACAAGCCAATTCTTGTGCAACCTTGTCTCAGACACACTTTGTCAAGACACACATGCATATAAATACATTCATTTTAAGCCTCTAGGTGCGTTCGGGCAGAGTACCCTCATACCATGGGTGAGTGCAAACTTCTATTGAGCACTAAGGCTTAGATACATGTACCAAATGGTGATGTTTTTTTTTTCTCAAAAAAAAAAGATCGATCACTGTGAAGTCACATGGGCATTATCTTCTATTCCATCCACTTCCGCCTCTGCTCATCACAAATTGTAGCGATGGTAGATTCCCTCTACTCCTGAGCGTGTGCGAAAGGAGCTTCCTCATACCTCTCAATTGAACCCTTATGCTTGTCAAGGGCTTGCTCCCTCTCCTTGACTTGGGCTTGGAACTCCTTCTTCTAGAGGATAGTCGCATGCTTCTTCTTCGTTCTTCTACCATGGAAGCCTCAGTACCTGTAGAATTTTTCTCATCATCTTCCTTTGTCTTAGCTTCTTTCTATGCTATCAACTTGCTTTTGCTATGCTTTCTTGGACTCTCTCCCTCAGTTACATTTTGGCTTACTGGCTTATCATTCTTCCTCCCTTTTGGCTCTTTCCTCTTGACGCCTAGCAATAGGCTCCTTTTTCTTGCCAAGAGTGTTGTCTGTTGCAGCATTCCCATTTGTTTTATATAGGCTGTGTAGCTCCTTCGTTTCTTGAGGTAATTGCGTAGCCCTAGTCAATTTCTTGACCTTTGCAAGGGTTCCTTTCTTACCCTGTTGTTGCAAGGTCTTCTAGAGACAGGCTTCAATCCGTTTTTGTCCTTCATAGCACATTTGAACTCCTTCTTCACATCATTGTCATCTCCTCTTTGTCCACACTTCATAATATTGTTTTTCTAATCATGATCTGTGCCGACAGTCTGTGTGTCAAGTAGTTGAGGATGGCTGAAGTCTCGAGCTTCCACTTTCACAATTTGATTTTTGTCTATGGATTGCCATATCTGCCTTTCTTTTCAAGGGTCTCAACTTGCATCCAACTCCAAGGTGACCACTCCATGCTTGTGACAAATGCAGACATGTCGTTTTTGCATCTCACTCGAGTTGTTACTATTGTTCTCTCCTGCAGGAAGACACCATAACCATTTAGCAAAGCTCATGGGACCTAGTACTGTATTTAGTGGTGAAGGCTTCTATGTCTGTCTCTCCATTGTTTCGTTTCCCACACACCCAAGTAGTAGAAGTAGCCTTTGACGACTCAGCTTTTCCTCATGAGCCTTTGAAATCAACATGCTCTCTGAACACTGCATCTTTATGGGCTTTACCTTCTTGTAACTTTCTCTTTGCAACACCATGTTTTCAAGAAACTCTTTTTGTTGTACTAGTAGTATCAATGGGCTTCTTTGAAGAGCCCAATAAAGAGCTAATAGCTTCTGAATCAGAGACTAATAGCTTCTATCTTTTGACCAAGAATATCAACTGGCTTCTCCTCCTCTTCACTTATTGTTGTTGAAGCCAACCTAGCTTCCATTTCATGTGCCCATCCTTGAGCATACACATGAGACATGCCTCAATTCACATGCTCCATCTTGGATTGCAACCAGCCCAACCATACTTGTTGCTGATAGTAAGCATATACACCTTCACATGGTCCTTGCTTGGGTAAGAGCCAATAGGACAACAATGTCCACAAACAACAACCTTTCTCTTATTTGAGCATTCTTCCATGCTCGAAAATTGTAACTGAAGAGGTAAAATGATCAAATACCTTCAACTTTTATGAGCATATTCTTTGATAATGATGGCACCACTCACTTGTTGTGAACAACTCCATTTTCAGCCTCCATAATACAAAGCTCCTTCATTTGATGTTGATGGCCTCTTTATAATCCTAAAAAATTTCAGCTCCCTCATTTGCAATCATAATAATAATGAGTGTGCAAGATTTTTAAGAAAGGAATGGCTAAGACATACTAAGGGCATACAATGATATAGGCTACATATATTTAAACAAAGCACCATGATCAAGAGCCCTAACCATGGCTCTGATACCATGTCAAGAAACCAAATGTGGGGTTGATCATGGTGTGTACAAAATGATTGACACATAATTATGGTGGAATGTAACAGACAAGGAACTCCATGGCTATAAAGAGAAGGCACACAATATGCACACTCAAATGTTCTCTCTGTTTCTTTGCATAAACTGATTACATATATAAAGGAGGAGATGATCCATCAACAATCTCTCACACTTTCCATGTGTGTCCCCATGTGACACTATATAACCCACACTTTACATGTGTGCCCTATGTGGCATACTTTTAGTTCACATCTCTCATCCCTATTCGTGCACCATACAATCTTAAGCACATAAGAGTGCTTTCACATATACACACCTGCAAACACCAAATCTTACATTCTCAACACCCCCTCTTAAGCGAGGTGTTTTACTTTACCTTATCACCCATCCAATGTAGCATTACATGACTGCAATCGCTACATTTGAACAGGTGCTTCTATTGTGGCTATTCTTAATTTTCTTGCATAAGCTGGTGAGATAAAGGAATGTGTACTGCCACAATCAATCAAGGTCTTGAAACCTTTACCTTGATAGTTCGACGGTGTCTTTGGAAAAGTAGAAAGGAGTGTGATAGATGATAGAGGACAAGAAGAAGTAGGGGAGAAAACATGATCCACAATGAATAGGCAATAAGTAAAAACAAGAATTTGGGGAGCACCTTGTAGTTGGAAAGGAAGAGGAGAAATGGCATGGGGAGTGGATTGAAATATCAATAAATAAGAATCAAATTTATGGGCCATACTGATAATAAACAAGAGAAGGCACTGATGGACCTAGAGTAGATTGATGATTGTAAGCTTCAAAGAAAGAGGTGTCAAAAGGGAATTGTTTAGAAACATAGGCTAGAAAATCCTCCCTTAGTTGGTTAGCATTTTGTAAACATGTAAAGCTTTCAATTGTCATTGATTCAATACGACATAATCTATCATGGAATGCCAAGAAACTTTGGAACAAACACTCACTTTAGAAGAATATGCTTGAAAAATCTCATCCATCTACAACTCCAAATGTCTGACATAAAGAAGACGTTGCAAAATAACGTCCCCCACATACCAAGACAGATCCTCATTGTCTACCCGGCACTCCCATGGAATGTCATGGGGTTTGCGATCTAGGACTTTCTACGTCTACTGCCACATAGCGGAAGTATTCTGGCCGTTCCCACTTAGGACTGATCTGAATCAGGCTTTTTCCCTACTGGTCATTTCCTAAACAGCAACTAGCATCGACCCCAAGTGAACTACTTTACACAGAAACACTAGGGCCGAAGTGGATTTACGCTGCACTTGGTTCAAGGAGAATGGGAAATTAGAGGGATGCAAGGCTCAACCTCTCTGTCATAAGGCATAGTCCAATTCTGTTCCCCTATAATAGCATAAACTGGGATTATTGTAACTTAGACTCTAGGTTAGTGCCCTTGCTGTTCGTATCCTTTGAAACGATCTTCTTGCTGTCCATCATGATTGAGAAAAGTTTCCGGTCAACCAGAACCACCCATCCATAGGACAGACCCATGGCCACATCCACCGCACTTTCCTCAGGTTGTTTTAGTTATCTAATTACCTACCACATTTAGTTGGACATGCATCAATCATCTTCCTTAATTAGCCCGTTAGACACTGGTTCCTTCACATAATCTTAGCACTTGACATAGAAAAGCAATGTCAAACAAGTTCCTTTTCAACAAATTATCATATTTATCTTTGAAATACATTTATAAAGTCCAACCCATAGGCTTATCCATAATTCGCCCAAAGGCTATCCAGCAATCCACAAGGATTACTAATCCAAGATTCCGCCTGTACACTAGTATGCGGGCCTTGAGATCCAATCCAGAGTCACGTTGGCCTTTTATGCAGGGCTCGAAAGGCAAGGGATTTACAGCCAGAGCCCCCTCTGGCACCCAAGCATCCTCCTGCTCCAAGTAGCGCTCAACGGAGAGACCTCTCGCAATGGGTTTGGTCCACCTTCGCGGTGCAGCTAACAACCCCCTTGGTTAGGGTCAGGCAGACAGTCGGGGGTAACCAAGGACATGGTTGTTTTATCGTACAAAGATAGCTAGATATTTTCAACAATTAGTTATGGAGTCCTTGGGTAAAGAGTATAATGTAGATGGAAGTCTGATCAATGAGGGTCTTGCAGTGTATGGTAACAAAGGTAGCACTCATCAACATGCTTACATTCAGCAATTACAATAAGAAGTGCACTATTTTACCTACATCAGCCTTTCCTTTAGAACATGCCTGCTTTACATGTTTGTCGAAGTATGCTTGTTGGAATGGGTGATCCGGATCAGGTTTGTGTTGTGCTCGATAAGGTATAGAGTGTGTCTAATGATGGCATAACACCATTGCACTGGTAATGTATTATGCCAAAAAGATCCCTTGCATCATCTACTCTTTCTCCCAACTGGTACAACATGCATTTTAGTTGGTTCTTGTAGCAACGTAAATAATGCCAACCTTCAAAATAAGCTAGCTTGTTTAGACAACCTGAACCTCAGACAAGGGTTTCATTTCTTCTTCGAGAACTTCAGCACATTGCTTTGGATCTCATAACACTGAACATGCATACATATGCTGCTATTTGTGGCCATGCAGCTATAGGTGCTCTGCTTTTTGCCATGGCACATGACCACAAGTTCACAAGGAAAGTCCAAGGGACCAGGGTTTCTGCACTCTGGTGATGTGGACATAAACTTTGTTTTGCCTCCAGATTCTATTGCATTTCTTTAGTCAAAAGTCTCACTAAAAGTGTTCAAGGATATGATCCTGAAAGGTGTGCAATACACTAGCATCATGGCTTTGGATGCATGCCTCATTGATGCATTGCTTGATGACTCAGCTACAACACTTGCAGAGATTGTGAAGGAAGCCACAAGTTTTTAAGAGAGATCACGGAACAAACTTGCATATGGAGGCCTGAGGCTTTTTATGTACCCTAAGCTTTTTATGCACTAACTTTAATATTCATTGGCTTATTCTAATTATGTGGCCATCTTGACCACTGATTGAATACATCTATCATGTTGCCATACTGATGAGAAGTTCTGTGTGAGGCTATGGAGCGATGTGTGATCGCTTCAACAGAAGCTTCCTTTCATCAAAGTGGAACAAATCAATGAGGACTTTAGAATGAAACTCGTTGATCTAATAAAGGATGAGGAAAACCTACTTAACATCTTGAAAGTCCAACAGGAGCAGCAAAGTCACATTCTCCGTGAAAAAGAAGTTGTAAAGCCCATGGACATACCAGTCTTACTACAAGAGAAAACTGCAAATTAAAGTCTTCAAGGAGGAAATTAGCAAGAGAAGAATGGACTTTGGACAATTTTTGAAAGTGAGAGAGAGTAAAAGGAATTGAATGATCAAACAAAGGAGAAGAAGGAAAAAGCAGTTCGCCTATCAGCTACATCGATGTTTTCATCATTGCGAGTATGGAGATTGGCTTGAGTTGAGCTTAAAGCTTCTCACATAATTTTTTGAAGCTCATGAACAAATTTCATCGACATAAGGCTTTCGAGTCAAGCTTCATGCTCATCGAAATTTCTCCATTAAATTTTGTCATCCCACCTTCTTCTCTTCTCTCCGAGATTGAGTATTCATCTTATCTTTTCCAAAACTCTTGTGATCAAAATAAAAAATATTATGAACCTATAACTTACCGGTATGGAAAATCAAGAAGTTGTTTTCTCATTCAAAATTATTTTGGATAAATTTTATTTTATTGACTTCTCCCATCGCAAAGAATCCTTGGAGTGAGCAAATTCACAAACCCTTGTGTGAACTCTAAGTGACAATGCGAGCCTCCAGCTAGGGCTGCTCTAGGGGCATCATCCTAGTAAACATTAATCCCAATGGTCCCGATGCCCTAGAGGCCCTATTGGTAAATTTACGCGCAAATCTGATAACGTTACCTTCTATGCGTCATCTATCTACTCTTGTACTGGAGCATCTAGGTCTGCTCGTGCAACTTGGCCATCCGCGTCTCTCTCTTGGGAAGGTATTGTGTAGTTGGTTGAGGTCCAAAAATACTTTCTTGAAACCACTCAAAATATTCATTTGAGATCTCATACTATGGTGTCGCATCCTCAATCTATTCTTGGATGCTCAGAATGGCAGAGATGTCATTGACAATCATGCCATCATATCAAGCGACCTCATCAACATGTAGTGGGGCATCTTGTATATCAAAATCTATAAAATCATTAGGTGCATCATGCGCCATGATACAATATAGTTTTTCTTTTCTTAGCTCCAAGATTTCTAGTACATCCTACATGAGTAGACAATTCGCCCCCTCGATGTTGATAGCATGGAGAGAAGTGAGGGGCAGCTCATCGCTTGTTGGCATCTCATCAAGGCAAGGAGGTGGGTTCACAATGGCTAAGCTTTGTGCTACCTCTACACCTGGATCAAGTGCGATCTCCTCAGGCGCCCTCTTGAAATACTCTAGCTGTGGCCGAGAGGGTGCATCAATCTCTTCCTCGTTGTCCTCTTGCACCTTAGTGCACAAAACATATATGGCAAATGCTGCATTGCACTCGATGAGATCCATCGCTCGTGGCATAGTCTTGGGATGAGGTGGGCACTACTCTGGCATGGAGATGATGCCCCACTTGGATGAGGACTTGATTTATGACCTTTGCATGGTTCAATCCAGCACATAAACTATATAATAAATCTATGGGGACCCATCTAAGAGCAGAGTCCAAACTAGAGTAGGTGAGACAATTTCTCCCATCACATAACGATGCCACTATACTAGAGCTAGGATCTACGATAGAAAGTGAGCTCTCTAGACTCAAGGTAATGCAAAACCTAGGGTATATCTAGTCTTCTATGTGTGCTAGCATGTGGAGCTAATCCATGCAATGAAGGCGGGAGTGGTAGCCATGGCACACAAAGAGAGAAGAAAGGAGAGCACAAGTGTAGGGAAGTAGAGAATGAAAGTGAAAATGAGTTTGGAGTTATAGCTTAGTATCAAATTAAAACTCTTACCTTAGTTTCTTTATTTCAATACCTTAAAGTCACCATTAAAATTACTCATATAGACAAACGCTTTGTTCTACATTATTATATCCTTGAATATACTTGGATCCCTGAGTATATTCAAGTCCAACTAGAGAATATATAGAAATTTTTTAAGAAAACAAATCTAAAAGACTTTCAAAATCCCTTGTATCCAATTTAATATTTAAATTTGAGAAATTAGTAGAAGAGATGAGCTACAATATATCATTATACAAAGACAATATTGCATAGATTATAGAACTCAAGCTTACAATTTAACTATGATTTTAACCAGTAGGATTAACTAATTACAATATGTATTATCGAACGCTTGGATCATAGTAAACTAAGATTATCTAAATTGAAATTACTCAAAAGTTTTAAAAAAGTTTATATTTTTTCTTTATAAAAAAATATTTACAAGGATTCCACTATCTCAAGGATATTGGAGAAGCACATTGTTGACATGTCATGGATTGCTCACTACGAATCCTGACTTTTCTATTATCTAACTTAAAATAGAAGTTGTAGAAGGGCTCATTGGACATGAATTAGATTTCTTATCTTAGAAAAGAAATGGGCAAATGGCTCTCTATGCCTACCACAAAAGGATTATGACCATTTCACAGGATAACCACATCTATGAGAGTTCTATGTGTCTCATATCGGGTATCTTGATCCAAGCTAATCCACTCCCCTAACAAAAGTTGTTATCTTCTATATCAAAAGAGAATGCACAGAGTTTGTCTAGTGATGAAATACCTGTAATAAAAATTAAAATAATGGTAAGTAAATGTAACTAACACAACAATTCCTCTAAGCAAGAAATATGTCATTTAAATCAAGGCATTCAAAGTAGTAAAAAAGATTTACCTGAATGTGAGATCAGATTGGTTGACCTACACTCAATCATCTCATCAAAATGTGTTCTTTTGACTTGCCAAGCCAATAGCTGACTCATCCATTCCTCAAATGGACACTTGCATTGATAAGTAATCTTTGTTTTCTTCATAACATCACATGAACCAAACAAATGTGCAAATAAAATAAGAATGGAATAAACCAACTAAGATGCACATATTTGGAGCACGCGGTGGGTTTCATAGCACTATTGATGTCAAATTTTATCTTGGACTTACATGCTCCTGACAACTCCAAGCTACCAATCAACCATTCACCACCACTAGATAGTGACGGCAATGGGACATGCTGCAATCTCTGGCTTTCTACTACATACAATGAATTATAAAAATATATATTTTGAGTTGCAAGTTGACTTGTAGAGTTATTATCATAGATCAAAGAACCTATGTCCACATGCCAAACATGTATATTGCCACTCAAAGATTCCACATTCTGCCATTCATGCAAAGTTTATGAATATAGAGCTGTCAGTAAAACAATATTGAATTAGAACACTGCAAATATGTTTAAAAACAATTCTGATGCAAAAGAATAAACAATAATAAAATGTAGTTCTTTTCGTGTACAAAGATTTGTTTGTGCGTATAAACATGTTGGATTGACACTTTTGTTACTGTACTTGTTCTATTAAACACTTTTCTGAACTCTAAAATTCTACCTTTCCAATGTTTTCTAGGGTTTGCAACATCCTTAGGATTGACCTTGAAACTCCCTCGAGTACTTGGGTGCATCAAAATCCAATCCAACTTATCATACTTATAACAAATCCAATTACCGCCACTATCTTTCCTATTGAAGACCTCCACTAAAAGTATGTTACTGATGTTTTTCCTCCGTGAAGACATCTATATTAACCAAATAGAAAAGTTACCTATCAACATGTGTATAATTTGTAAATGTTCTCTCAAAATGAAATGAAATTTAAATGGAATAATTTTAAAAAAACATTGTACCTGTATTTCTTTTCATAAAGAAGCCTAGGGATATTGAACAAGAAGTTGGCTTATAGCAAGACCATTGTTCCTTCATTTACAAATTCCTAGAGTACAAAAATAAAAGAAATCTCGGGTCAAAGCAGACATATAACTTACATAGGCTTTATCCAAATGAGTTGAAACTTAACCATGGAGTAATATTTGTCCAAATGAGTTGAAACTTAACCATGGAGTAATAGAAGAAAGTGACAATATACCTATGGCTCTCTTTGCAATGAAGCCCTAAGATATTGAAGAAGTTGAGTTTTTTTAAAATATTATTCTCCACCCTCGGAAAGAGATATGAGTTTTTAAAAAAGAAGATTTCATCAGGAAAGAAGTGGAGAAAGAGATATGATAAATTTGAGTTCCGCCTAAGAAAGAGGGGGAAATTGAAAAGTGGAGAAATGAAAAGTCAAACATAAAAAAAATAAGAAAATGAAAATTCGAGTCACAAACTTCAAGGAAAAGTCAGCATTTTATTCCCCACATTTTTCCTTATTTTATTGTTGAGGGAAGATTTGGGCCAAGATATGGCTAGAAGATTCATGTTACATGAATCTAGAATCCCAGCTCTCTCATTGGTTAGGCCTATATTTCTTTATTCACTCCTCAGGGGGAAAAAAAGAGAGTCCATACTTCTCCTAATGATTGTCATCCCATTTGTATAGATAGAATATGTCTATATATACCTTTTTATAGATACAAAATACTTATATACATATCATATTAGTTGCTCATATGCCATCAAAGATAAGTGGTTTTGAAAAGGAAACATAAAAAGGATAAAAGACTTATATATAGACGAGTTAAATCTCCATCTTTGATCCCTTCACAATGGTCTTGACTTTACATGAGATTTATGGAGTCTTAGAGCTCCATCTTCTACTTTCCTTCCTCCCCATCGATTATCTTCTTATGACTTCATCATCTAGAGAACTATGCAATACAAAAATGTGCTACACTAAAACTAGCTACAACTTGTTTCGAACATAAGTTTCTCACCCAAACTCGAAATAAGGTTATGGAGGTAACTAATGCTGAGATGTTAAGCTCAACATATGATTCTCTAGGATGACTATCACTAATGGTTATCATCACCAACACACAATTTGGTTGATGTGAGGATCATTTCCAATGATACTATAACTAGGCTACATTATCACTGTCTACCTATTGGAGTGATGGCACACTTGCTTTAACATCTCACTCACTAGCAGTACATAGTTGGCCATTGTACATAGCCATATTTCTATGTTGTACTCTGTCATATAGAGACAAATATCTTTTGTTACCTTGGGTTGTGATTAAGAAGAAGAAGAATCTACTTGCCTCCCTCTCTATGTGTTCTCCCTTGGGTAGACGGGGGGGTTGTGCATGCACATGCATGCTTACAAGAGCTCATGCTCTTTCTTTCTCTTTGTACAATGGTATCAAATCTTGGTTGTGGCTAAGGAGCTTGGAGTGGCAAGAAAGAGTGACAAAATAAGCAGTTGTGGAAGAGGTTTGCTTCATTCCTCCCTCTATAAACATTGGTGCTATACCCTCAAGAGATTTACAGGATACCCTAATGATCTTTGATCGAGACGATTCCTTTTGGAGAAGGCTCCTCTCAAGTTTTTATGGAGTCCTTTAGGACTAATATTTTGTGATTGACTTGCGTTTTGGGTGCATTTTGATCCTTTTTTTACCTAGAGGGTGTTTGCATGCAATAATATAGAGGTATGGGTTCCTGCATATTTCAGATTTTGGTGTTACAAGAAGCTCATTTTTTGTGATAGTTGTCACAATTACTAAATATCAATGCTAAGTGACATAGTATATACACACATTGTGGTCATAAGTGGTGATAGATACATACTATTTTTAGTCTACTCTACAAAGGTGTTTTGCAAATCTATGATTTTATGAAACTATGTCTGGTGCCAATGGAATCAACCAAATTATTAGTAACAATTTGGATAAAAACAATCCATATTTGGAAGTCCAAAATGACCGACTTATTTATGGGTAAAGGCTATTTGGAGTACATTGATGGTGATGAAAAGGATTCACCATATGTGCCCCCATAGAGATTCCTACTTCTCAACATGTCAAAGCCTTTAAGGACTAGAACCATGTACCAAACAAATTATATATTGGCTACCCGACAATGTGTAGGATAGCATTATTAGACATATTCATGATGCTAAAATCCCAAAGGAGGCATGGGACAATTTGGTGTCATTGGATGTTAGAAATATCAGGGCAAGGAAGTGTAGTTGCAAACTGAGCCAAACTCTATTGAAAATAAGAACTTTTCCATCAATGATTATATGTTGAAGATAGAGAATTTATGTGAATCACTTGTCTCTATTGGTGTCACTATTGAAGATGATAACAAGGTGAAGTCTGCTTGCATTGTGGTCTAGGACCACCATATAAGCAATTTAGGACTTCAATTTAGACTCAAGAAAATATTCCCAAATTGAGACATTTGGTGTCAGTGCTAATTGTGTTAGAAAACAATCTTGGTGAAGATTCAAGTTCACAAGGGAGGATAAATACTTCTAAGGAGGCCTTCTACAATAATAGAGGACAAGGATGTGGGTGTTGTCATGGCAATCATAATGAGTAGCAAAATTAGGATAATCATAAGAATAATGCAAGTGGTCACGAAAAACTTTAGAGACAAGGGGTCTTAAAGAGGGAAAGAGGCAATGCAAAAAATAATAATAGGGGTTGTTGAAATTGTGGAAGACATGGCCACTTTGAGCAAAATAATCTAGACAAGAGGTAGTCAAATACTTATGCGTCTACTTTAAAAAAATGCAGATTAGCCTATAAGGGCTTTTGTGATGTATCATATGATGAATACTATGTTTGCAAATGTATCTAAGTGTGGAAATAATGTATGGTTTGTGGATTCTGGTGCATCAAATCACACGACCAATGATGGAGACTGGTTGAAGGATATGCAAACCCTTGAGAGTCTCGATTATGTAGAAATAAGCGATGACACTCCACATCTGGTTATGCATACAAGAAATGTGCCTTTGTCAATGAAAGATGATGAGATGACAAAGGCACATGAAAGATGAAGTACATTGAACCTAATTCTTTTGAAGAAATGTGCCTTTGTCAATGAAAGATGATGAGATGAAATGCAAAATGTAGAGCCTAATTCTTTTGAAGATGGTGTTTGAAATTTTAAATGGGACAAGTCGATGGATGAGAATATGTTGCACTTTATGTTAATAACACTTGGAAATTGATGCCATTGCCAAATGGCAATAATGCAATTCACTATAAATGGATGTATAAAATAAAGCATAATGCTGATGCTACTGTAAATAGACACAAAATTATGGTTGCGACCAAAGTCTATGCACTGATTCATGGCATTGATTATGATGAGACATTCAGTCTCATAGCCAAGATCGCTACCATTTGTGTCATTGTTATAGTGGTTGTATCAAAAGGTTAGGTTTTGCAAAAATGGATATAAACAATGCTTGCTTGCATGGCAATTTGGAGGAAAAAGTGTAAATGGAGCAACCACAAGGATACAAGGATGAATTACATCTAGATTATGTACGCAAGCTAAGGAATGTGTTCTATGGGCTAAAATAAGCACCTTTAGCTTAGCATGCAAGTATTGCAGCCTATTGGGTTTTTGCATGATAGATGCAAACTATTCTTTGCATGTACAAAAGAATGAGTGAGGCATTGTTATTATTTGCATATATGTTAATGATTTGATTGTTATTGGTGGTGATGTGGAAAATGTAATCTCTCTACTTAAGCAAGAGTTCAACATTAAGGATTTGCAAGAGCTATGTTACTTTCTTGGCATTGAGATCATACAAATACAAAAAAGGGCATATAATGGCTAGTGTAAAGGGATTATGCTTTAGATATGTTGTCAAAGTATGGTATGGTTGATTGTAAGGATATTTTTATGGTCTTGGAAAAAAGGTTAAGATGAGAAATAATACAAGAGATGTGTTGAGAATGCTACCATGTATAGGAACATTGTTGGTAGCTTGATCTACTTGACAATGTCACGACCAACATTAAGCACACAATTGGATTAGAGAGTCAATTTATGCAAGTTCCTAGTGTAACGTGTCCACCTGTTCGCTTGTAGGACACGTCTTATCAGTCTATCGAGAAGAGAGTCCAGATAGCGCCGCACGGCACTCACATGGAATGTCATGGGGTTTGAGATCTAGGTCCTCCCGAGTCTGCCACGTAGCGGAAGCATTGCGATCGTTCCCACTTAGGATCGACGTGAATCAGGGTTTCCCTACTAGTCAAGTTCCTAGAGAGTAATTAGCGTCGAACCCCAGGCAAACTACTTTACGCAAAAACGTCAAGGTTGAAGTGGATTCATGCTGCACTTGGTTCAAGGAGAATGGGAAACGAGAGGGATGCAAAGCTCGACCTCTCTACCCATAAGGCATAGTCCCATTCCATTCCCCTAAAATAGCATAAATCGGGACTCTAGTATCCTAGATCCTAGGTCAACGTTCCATGCTATCAATTTCCTTCGAGAAAAGTTCCCGGCCAACTGGGACCACCCATCCATAGGACGGACCCATGGCCACATCCACTGCACTTTCATCGGGGTTGCTTTAGTTGTCTAATTACTTACCACATTTAGTCGAACATGCATAAAACAACTTCCTTAATTAGCCAATTAGTCAGTGGTTCCTTCACATAATCTTAGTACTCACATAGAAAAAAATTTCAAACAAGTTTCTTTTCAACAAGTTATCTTATTAATCAATCTTTGGAATACATCATAATAATCCAGCCCGAAGGCTAATCCATAATCCATCCCAAAGGCTATCCATAATCCACCCGAAGGAAATCCAGCAATCCTCAGGGATTACTAATCCAAGTTTCTGCCCATAGACTAGTATGTGGGCCTCGAGATCCAATCCCGAGTCACGTCGGCCTCTTGTGCAGGACCCGGAAGGCAAGGGATTTACGGCCACAGCCCCCTCTGTCACCCAAGTGTCCTCCTACTCCAAGTAGCACCCTATAGAGAGACCTCTCACGCGGGTTCGGTCCACGTTCCTGACGTGGATAGCAACCCCCTTGGTTAGGGTCAGGCAGACAGTCGGGGGTAGCTGATGCTGCCTCTCCCTCCATGCCTTCAACCTAAAGCATTAATTATCTTTCCATCTTTAGTTCCTTGAGAAAAGAAAGTAAAAACATTGCTCCTAACTTATACAAACACAAACAATCCAATGGTCGTTTATTTGGTCAACTGCTAAGGTGTGAATCCTTCTCTCCGAATGCATTCCTTTTTGTTGTAGTGACTTTTTTTTCACAATTCAAATATTGCGTCTACAAGTGCATCTATGAACCCTTTTTGTTGTAGTGCCAATGCATTCCTTTTATGCGTATTTTATCCTTTAAAAACTTGGGCATGAGGACTCGTATGGATGTCCATGTGTAAACTTGGGTTGGAGGCTCCCGCGTGAGCTCCTTGTGTCTTTTGTTTGGGGGCCATTTATGCAGTGTATTTTTTTCGTCGCAGCAGCTCCCCTTGGGTTACTCGCGCATCCTGAAGACTCACAGTCTACAATCTTCCTCTCCTACGTAGGATCAGGGGCCTTAGAGGCTTGGGTTTAAATTCTCGAGAAAGCATGCATGTACAATCCTTATGAAATCCTTGTTATAAGCTTCTAAACAAGCTTCCAAGAAGCTTCGGCTTCTCAACAGGATTACATGGAGGAAAATGATTGGGGAGGAGAGGATGATGGCAATGATTTTGATGATGGTGTTGTAGGTGGAGACGAGGCGGCAGCCTGGGCAGCAGCAACGACAGGCAGTGGCGGTGATTCTGGCGGCTTTTCCATGGCAGCCTTCTACTCCTCTCTCCTTCACATGCTCCAGGGGGGGTCATATAGGCCAAGGGGTGGGAGAGGTAGCCACATACATGGCTTGTGTGCATGCCTCCCCCCTCATGCTTCCCCACACCACTTAGCTTCTCTCCCTCTCACACTCCTCTCCCCTTCCAGGCATTGGCTGAGGGGAGGGGGTAAATAATAAAAAAATTTACTCCAAAATTACCCATTATCCATTTACCTTTCCCTAAGGGGTGTTCTCGTGCAGCTTGCGAGTTTTAACCTCGGCCATATTTTCACAATGCGGATGGGGTTTATTATCATGCGTGAGGGGTAAGGACTTAATTGCCAACTTTTTACGATGTGGGAGATTACTTTGGGGTGCCTTATTGCACACGGTTTAAGGTCGACTTAATATTTTGAGTGGAAATATTACATTCTCTCTCCCTTAGAGGAATTGAGATGTCCTCATCTCGAGAGGAACTGGGGGTATTGTTGGTTGAGAGTACTTTCATCCATCCAAGTGGCATCCTCTTCGAGGTAATCTTTCCATTGGACGAGGTATTCTCTCAAGGTTCTGGATCTCAAATGCCTCTCCCTAACATCTAAGATCCCATCAGGCCGTAGCTCAAGGACTCTTTGGCTAGGCATTACAACTTGTTGATCATCAAGCACATGACTAGGGTTAGGTACATACTTCTTCAATAGACGGATATGGAACACATTATGAACCTTTAGGTTCTTAGGGAGTTGAATTCTATAAGCATTAGGCCCTAGGCACTTGAGAATCTTGTAGGGTCCACAATACCTTGGACTTAGCTTTTTGCATTCACCTAAGGATAGGGAACTCTTCTTTGGGCGTACGTGAATGAAGACCATATCTCCTTCAACGAAGGATCTATTTTGACGTTTCAAATTCGCGTATGCCTTCTGTCTATCATTGGCGGCTTGGATGTCCTGCCTTATTGACTTCATTTGGTCGTCCATATCTTCCAGCATTTGCTTTGAAGCTTCAACTCTCAAGGTTGGATCTGAGAAGTTTAAAGGACTACGACAATCGTGCACATACAATGCTTGAAAAGGGGTCATCTGAATGCTTTGTTGATAAGAAGCATTGTAGGCAAACTCAACTAGTAGCAAGTATTGAATCCACTTTTTGGGTTCGCGACAGTAATGTGCCCTTAGCATATCCTCAATGACTTGGTTGACTCGCTCCATTTGACCATCTGTTTGGGGATGGTAAGCTGTACTAGAACAGAGTTGAGTCCCAATGGCTTCGAAGATAGCTCTCCAAAAGTGTGATGTGAAGAGTGAGTCACGATCACTAATGATTCTTCTTGGTAACCCATGCAGTTTGAATATCTCCTTGATAAATAACATTGCGATGTTTGAGGATTTATAGTTTGTCTTAATAGGAATAAGATGTGTAACTTTGGTAAGCATATCAACCACAACCATAATGGAGTTGTATCCTCTTTGAACTTGGGGCAGGCCAACGACAAAGTCCATACTGATGAATTCCCATTTCATTTGGGGAATGTCAAGTGGTTGCAACTTCCCTGGCATTTTGACATGTTCGGCCTTAGTGCGTTGACAAGACAAACATTCAGTGACATATTTGAGAACGTCACCTTTAAGACTCTCCTAATAATAGCTCTTTCTAACTGCATTGAGGGTCTTGGTATAGCTAGGATGTCCTGAGAAAGGGGAGTCATGAGCTTCCCAAAGTATCTTTTGCTTGAGTGACTGGCTTGCCAGCATACACGTTCTCGTTCTATAGTAGACAAGTCCACTATTCATAGAGAATTCTAGATACTTTGCCTATAGCTTCGGGTCCTGATCCCTGATGGGGATTTTCCTTAGCATCTTCTGATACGTTGTATCATGGCATGCCTCTTCTTTAGCTAGCTCAAATATTGGGTTGTTTGGCATGGATACCTTTGTGGCTAGAGATTGATGGATCTTGCAAGATCAGAGAATTTAGGAATGCCTTGCGACTAAGTGCATCGGCAATTGCATTCTCCTTTCCAGGTCGGTATTTGATTTCAAATTCATATTACTCTAACACTTCAATCCATCGACGTTGCCTCATGTTGAGCTCATTCTAGGTAAATATCCACTTAAGACTTTAATGATCCGTCACTAGGGTAAACTTGGGTAAGTAGTGTCTCCAAAGCTTGAGAGCATGGATGACAGGTAACAGCTCTAGATTGTGGATAGCATAGTTTCTCTCATGGCTCTTCAGTTTCCTTGAAGAGTATACTACAGGATGACCTTCTTGCATAAGCACACATCCTAAGGCAAGTGTGCTAGCATTAGTTATTACTTCAAACTTCTTACTAAGGTCCGAAAGTTTCAGGATAGGTACTGATACCAAACTTTGCTTTAGTTTATCAAAGCTAGATTGTTCAGCAGTTGACCATACAATTGATGTTTGCTTCTTCAGTAGATCAGTCAGTGGCGCTGCAATCAAAGCATAGTTTTTGATAAATACCCTGTACCATCCTTTCAATCCAAGAAAATTGTGTATTTCTTTGACAGTTGTTGGTATTGGCCATTCTAGAACGTCTTTGACCTTGGCCGGGTCTACTGAAATTCCTTCCAATGATACAATGAATCCCAAATATTCAATCTGTCATTTGAAGGATGCACACTTCTTCTTCTTGGAAAAAAGCTTGTGTGCCCTCATTGTCTCAAGGACAATGCAAAGCTGGGGTTCATGATCTTCTTCTTGTTTGGAGTAGACTAAGGTATCATCGAAGAATATGAGTACAAAGTCATCAAGATATGGTCTAAAGATATCTTGCATTAACCTATTGAAGGTAGCAAGTGCATTCATCAGTCTGAATGACATGACCAGGAACTCAAAATGCCCATATCTTGTGCTGAATGCCATCTTTGGGATATCCTCTTCCTTGATCCTTATCTAATAGTATCCAGACTTGAAATCAATCTTGGAGAAGATCTTCGTACCTTGAAGATGGTCAAGAAGTTCATCTATTCTTGGAATAGGATATTTGTTCTTAATGGTTGATTGATTCAACCCTCTATAATCAATACATAGCCGGAGCGTTCCATCTTTCTTCTCCTGAAACAACACTGGAGCTCCCCATGGTGAACTGCTAGGATAGATGTATCCTTGATCTAACAGTTGCTTGAGTTGCTCCTTCAGCTCAATCGCTTCCGGGATGGACATCCTATATGGCCTCTTTGCGATTGATGCAGCTCCTGGCACTAGCTTGATTTCATGATTGACTTTCATTTGAGGAGGAAGTTCTATCAACTCTTCAGGAAATACGTATGCGCACTCCTTTAGCCATGAAGGTTCTTCACTAGACTCCTGATTCTGATCTAACTTATTAAGCTTAATCAAATAGACACGTAGTCCCTTTCTAACTCCCTTTATTATCCGAGATGCTTTGGCCACTTGAATTTTAGGCTTCCCAGCCTCTCCTTGAGTTGTAACCAATTCCCCTTCAGAATTTTGAAAGGAAACTTGGTCCTTTCCACAGTGAATGTGGGCATCATTAGGTTTAAGCCAATCCATTCCAAGCAAACACTCATGGATACCTAGGTTCATAACCCTGAATCTGACCGAAGTCGACTTTCCTCCCAGTAGGAATTCCACATCACATTACATGCCCACTTTAGCTTTTAGCCAAGTGACCTAATCACTTAACCTCTTTATCAATACTCACAGTCAAGGCAATCATTTATAAAAATAAGTCTTATTTCATTCATATGGGCATAGCCCTTTTGAGTACAATTAATTCTGGGAAAATGGAATAAGCGGATACATTAATTCGGGGAGAATAAGATTGTGTTACATTCAGCTACGGGAATCGGGTAATAGTATGGATTGGGGTCATAGATTTTCAGGAATTAATAGGTCATAGGAAGATTAGGGTATCCTTTCCTTTGATACCCATTCTTCTCGTAACATCCCAACACCTTGATTCTATCGGCAGGGATTACTCAAGTTACTTCCTTGTACACATACATGTTCTGCTTGACCTTCCGATCGCCGACATATAGGGTTGTGTTTGCGCGAGCTTCAACAAAGATGAATAGCTTCACGATCTTCAAGTCTTTCAACCACTTGATTCTCTTCAAGTTGGTTCGAAGGTACGCAAATCGGTGGGCAGCTATGTAATAGATTCCTGAATCACCCGTCCATCTCCATTCCACGTACAGGGGTGAAGGATTGTAGATGCGGTCTAGGATATTCATCATAACGATCATCTGTCGATAATCTGAGGCATGCATCGTGATCATAAACATAACCTGGAGCACCAAGAATCTGTTCCATGCTTCGCGACCCTGCAAGTCAGCATAGATAAGTAAGTAGGGAAATGTTATTAATAGCAACATTTTCTCTACTTCACCTCATTAAGTTTTCTTGTAAATATTAGTTCCTCATTTGTTCGCTCTGATACCAACTGTAACGTGTCCACCTGTTCGCTCGTAGGACACGTCTTAGCAGTCCATCGGGAAGAGAGTCCAAATAGTGCCGCCCGGCACTCCCATGGAATGTCATGGGGTTTGCGATCTAGGTCCTCCCGAGTCTGCCATGTAGCAGAAGCATTTCGGCTATTCCCACTTAGGATCGACCTGAATCAGGGTTTCCCTACTAGTCAAGTTCCTAGAGAGTAACTAGCATCAAACCCCAAGTGGTCTACTTTACGCAGAATTGTGAGGGTCGAAGCGGATTCATGCTGCACTTGGTTCAAGGAGAATGGGAAACGAGAGGGATGGAAAGCTCGATCTCTTTGCCCATAAGGCATAGTCCCATTCGGTTCCCCTAAAACAGCATAAATCGGGACTCTGATATCCTAGATCGTAGGTCAACGTTCCATGCTGTCAATTTCCTTCGAGAAAAGTTCCCGGCCAACCGGGACCACCCATCCATAGGATGGACCCATGGCCACATCCACCACACTTTCCTTGAAGTTGCTTTAGTTGTCTAATTACCTACCACATTTAGTTGGACATGCATAAAACAACTTCCTTAATTAGCCAATTAGTCACTGGTTCCTTCACGTAATCTTAGCACTGACATAGAAAAACAATGTCAAAACAAGTTCCTTTTCAACAATTTATCTTATTAATCAATCTTTGGAATACATCATAATAATTTAGCCTAAAGGCTAATCCATAATCCAGCCCAAAGGCTATCCATAATCTGCTGAAGGCAATCCAACAATCCTCAGGGATTGCTAATCTAAGTTTTCGCCCGTAGACTAGTATGCGGGCCTCGAGATCCAATCCCGAGTCACGTCGGTCTCTTGTGGAGGATCGGAAAGGCAAGGGATTTACGACAGAGCCCCCTCTGGCACCGAAGCATCCTCTTGCTCCAAGTAGCGCCCAATGGAGAGACCTCTCGCGATAGGTTCGGTCCACGTTCCCGGCGCGGCTAACAACCCCCTTGATTAGAGTCAGGCAAACAGTCGAGGGTAACTGATGCTGCCTCTCCCTCCAGGCCTTCAACCTAAAGCATTAATTATCTTTCCATCTTTAGTTCCTTTAGCAAAGAAAGTACAAATAGTGCTCCAAACATATACAAACAGTGATCCTAACACATACAAACAGTACTCCTAACATATACAAACATAAACAATCCAGTGGTCATTTATTTGGTCAATTGCTAAGATGTGAATCCTTCTCTCCAAATGCATCTAGCATTCGATCCAGGATCAATTGCGACTTGGCAAGATCCCCAAGGGGCTTTTTGTTTACCCTTTTATCCTTGGGTTAGGCCTTATACCCTATCAACCCAATTAACAAACACCTTAGGTTCCTTAAATTAAGACAGTAAGTCCTGGGCAACTTCATCGCCCCATCTTAATTGATCCTTTGCTTGCTAGGCAATACATAACTTCCCCTAACTTGGCAATCAGCTCAAGAAGGGTGATGTAACAAGATGGCTACTCATCCTCTTGCAAGTTAGACTTGCACTAGAACTTGCCAACCTTGTTCTAAGGAGTGGCAACTCTACTTTGTGATTTAACACAAAACCTTGTGACGTTGCAACTTGTTGCACAGGTGTCGTACCTAACTCATGGGATCATTTCTCCCATCAAAGGGCGTTTCTTGGTCAAGAAATATGTTTGGTCAAGATGTAGGGTTTGGGAGTCCTCTTGACCCAACCCAACCCTAAACTTACTAGGCGGACAATGTTTGGCCTTAGGGTTTCTAAACTCAATGGAAGTCTAGTATTTGACCAATTGATCCTTAAGGTAAAACCCTAGATCGTTCTTGCATAGGCGTCCAACTAACCCTAACATTCCGTGAATGTGGGCAGGATCTTTGGAATCAAATGTCTTGACTTGGCGTCCCAAGTGTGATACTAGGCAGAATTTTTAATGTACTAAACCCTACCTAGCACTTTGAAGTATTCGTCGTACCAACTAGTTATGCTTTTATGAATCCCTTGAGGGTTATGCCATTACAAGTGATTTACCTAAAACGATCTAATTGTCTCACGACAAGAGTGATCTTTGCTGAGAAGGGATGCAAATAAATAAAAATTCAAGATGCAATATTCCATGCAAGTATGCGAATCATAGACTTTACTTCCAATGACCATTTCTTTTCCTTGCAAAAATCATGATGATTGACAATTTGGGGGATAACTTGCATAAAACCTACATAGATTTACATCAAGAGCTTTGCCTACAATCCTTTCGTTTAATGCAATTGAATTTCAGGCTCTAATATGACATGCAACCTTTTCCAGATACAACTTCGATAAATGAAGTTCATGTATGATGAATGTCATAAGACTAATGTTGACTTAATCCATTCTACGGCACTTAACCCGACTTAAAAATGCAAGCATCCTCGCATGCAACATGTAAGTTCATGGTTTCCTTTTCATGCAATGCAATTCTTTGGACAATATTCTAACGGATGTTAACGATTATTTCTTACGAATCATATCCAGGAAATCATTGCCTAGATGCATTATGGGCTTGTTCTTTCATGGGAGGAAGACAAGGATGCATTTAAACAAATTTTCATCCTTTTAACCTATGCAATATGCAATTGAGATTGTCACTTTGCAAAGAGCAACATGCAACTAAAACGTGTAAGACGAGAATGAGTAATTTGTATTCATAACTTCCTCATGAAATTTAAACGTGCCCAATGCATTCCTTTTATGCGGATTTTATCCTTTAAGAACCTGGGCATGAGGATTCGTACGGATGTCCACGTGTAAACTTGGGTTGGAGGCTCCCGTGTGAGCTCCTTGCGTCTTTTGTTTGGGGGCCATTTATGCAGTGTATTTTTTTCGTCGCAGTAGCTCCCCTTGGGTTTCTTGCGTGTCCTGAAGACTCACAGTCTGCAATCTTCCTCTCCTGCGCAGGATCAGGGGCCTTGGAGGCTTGGGTTTAAATTCCCAGGAAAGCACACGTGTACAATGCTTATGAAAGCCTTGTTAGAAGCTTCTAAAGAAGCTTTCAAGAAGCTTCTACTTCTCAACAGGATTACGTGGAGGGAAATGATTGGGGAGGAGAGGATGAAGGAGAGGATGATGGCGACAATTTTGGTGATGGTGGTGTAGGTGGAGACAAGGCGGCAGCTTAGGCAGCAACGATGGGCAGCGGCGGTGATTCTGGCGGCTTCTCCATGGTAGAGGGCAGCACGATAGCCTTCGACTCCTCTCTCCTTCACATGCTCCAGGGGGGGTCATATAGGCTAAGGGGGGGGGGGGGGAGAGGTAGCCACACACGTGGCTTGTGTGCATGCCTCCCCCCTCATGCTTCCCCATGCCACTTAGCTTCTCTCCCTCTCACACTCCTCTCCCCTGCCATGCATCGGCTGAGGGGAGGGGGTAAATAATAAAAAAATTTGCACCAAAATTACCCATTATCCATTTACCTTTCCCTAAGGGGTGTTCTCGTGTAGCTTGGAGGTTTTAACCTCGGCCTTATTTGCACAACACGGATGGGGTTTATTATCGCGCGTGCGGGGCAAGGACTTAACTGCCAACTTTTTACGATGTGGGAGATTACTTTGGGGTGCCTTATTGCATGGGATTTAAGGTTGAATTAATATTTTAAGTGGAAATATTACACCTAGGAAGCCACATTTGGATGTAGTGAGTGCACATTGTGCTATGTGGGTAGTGTTACATTGGATAATACACTCTTCTATGAGGAAAATATGGAACTTGTAGTTGTATGGCTACGCATATGCAAATTAGGCTAGCACTGTATCTAATAGATGGTCTACCAATAGGTTTATGCTCTTACTTGGGAGTGCTACTATCACATGGAGTAATAAAAGGAATCCCACGTTACTTTATCAAGTATAGAGATAGATTAAAGGGGTGCTACAATAGCAACATGCAAGGTAGCATGGCTAGAGGTGTTACTTGGAGATTTGGGGATACACATGAAGAGGCCAATTGTCATCTATTGTGACAACCTTACCAACATAAAATTGGTATGGAACCTATTGTTCCATGCAATGACAACACACATTGAATTGCATTACCAGTCCATCAAGAAGATGGTCTTAGCAACTAACGTTGACCTCATGTATGTGAGGAAAGATGAGCAAGTTGTAGACAACTTCATGAACGCCCTTTCTATAGGAGAAGTTACGATGCTTTTGAGTGATGTTGGAAGTGTAAGAAATGGTATTGAGCTTAAGGAAGAGTGTTAAGATATCAAGCTCATCATATCCTTCTCTAGGAGGACCAAGAGTCATCATCACTTGCATGTAAGTTGGTGGATATGATGATCTTTGCCATTGATACTATAACTGCACTACATTATCAAACTCTACCTACTACTACAGTGATGCCACACTTACTTTACTAGCTCACTTACTAGTGGTCCACACTCGATAGTTATACATAGCCATATTTTTATGTTGTACTCTCTCATATAGAGAGATCACTCTTTTATTATCTTAGGTTGTGAAGAAGAAGAAGAGGAGGAGGAGGAGGAGGAGGAGGAGGAAGAAGAAGAAGAAGAAGAAGAAGAAGAAGAAGCATCTATTGCCTCCATCCCTCTATGTGCATTTGTGCATGTGCATGTGCGTGTGTGCATGCACGTGTGCATGTGTGCTTGTGTGTGTGCGCACCCACACATGCTTCCAAGAGCTCAAGTAGTCTCTTTCTAACTAAAAGAACAAAAACAGTTTTTCTCTACAATCCAACGCAAATGAAAACACCAAATTCTTACCTAAACAATCATGAATAATAATTTTTCAAAATTGGCTCACTTTTTCATTTTTTAAGCTTGCAAAACTTGTCCTACTTAAAGTAAGTCCATGCATGCATTTAAATATATACTAGAAAATCTAATTAAATTATTGTAATTAGATAAGTTATACCTTGACTATTCCAAAAATCATGTTTGATCCTTGAAAAACATGTTAGGATCTTGATCAAAGCTTCCATGCTCCTATGATGGATGCATTATCTTCCTAACAAATTCTCTTACTTATATGCACCATCTTGTATGGCACCAAAATCTTTGAGATAATCATTTTGGGGGAAGTTTTAACCCTTTTAGCGTCCTATAAAACATGTGAGACTCTTGGTTAAAATCTTTGTGTAATATTGATCACTACATTTCTCTTTGACACTTTAATTTTCTCAATGTATCATTTGCACCACTTACCATAGGCGCAGTCATGATTTTACCTCTCAAGAGTTGCCAATTGGCTCCAAAATCTTTGAAATACTCGCTTTTAGCATCCTATAAAACATGTGAGACTCTTGGTTAAAATATTTTTGTAATATTGATCACTACATTGCTCTTTGAGACTTTAATTTTCTTAATGTATCATTTGCACCACTCATCATAGGATCATGATTTTACTCTCTAGAGTGGCCAATTCAAGTTAGATAAAATCCTTTTTGAGCCACTAATGCATCAAAATTAGAGTTTGATGATAGTACCAATCTCTTAAAATTATAATCATCATGTTGATGAGATTTTTAAGTGTCCTCCTTCCATAGTCATGTGGTAGTCATTATAGACTATGGTTTTGTCAATGAGAATTTTATCACTCCACTTTCTTCACATCATAAATAGCTAGTAATCATTGTCTACTTTGTAATTGGGATTTTAATTTTTCCCTTTCTTTACATCATATACTTACTTGGTAATAATTGTGAACTATACTTTTTGTAAGATGAAGCTAACATTTTCCCTTCTTAATACTATAGTCTCTTGATAAATGTGATGGACTATACTTTCTAAAAAGAGGGATATCTTCTTTTAATTTTTGGATATGTCTAATCATAATTCTTTTTTAGAATAGCTTGACTATTTCCTCCTTGTATATATTATGATCCTCATGATCATACTTAGTATATGAGGAACTTTAACTCATCTGTGCTATGGATCCACATTTTAGTATGTGACCTTTTCTTTGACTAGTTGGCTAAACTAAAAAGTTCATATGTGATAAAATCATACTAAAGTGGTATTTTTTAAATTATTTCCCATATACTCCTTTTAGAGATTGAGTACTAATCCTTTTGTGGACTAGTTGGTCAGACTAGCATGTGCTTGGGAGATAAATTTCTACCACAAGCTAATCTCTTAGTTTCTTACACATAACAATAAAAGAAAAAAACTGAAAGAGAGAAATTATATGTGCTTGCATTTACAAACCCAATTATACATCAGTTCTATCATGATAGTAGCTAAAGCCTTTAAGGCCTTTAGTTCATTTATTGGATCACTTTGAATTGCACTAAAACAATTCTTAATTTTAGGAAAAATGCATTACGTACCTTATCATCAAGTAGACTACTTTGAAGAATTGCATGTTTTTTAATTCAATTTTTCCTAACATTCTTGTATGATCTTTGGTCTTGTACGAATCAAGTAGAATACTTGCATTAATAGTTCAAAAGAAGTGCATGTTTTTAATATTAAATTTCCATTCACTTCTTGTGTGATCTTTGCTCTAGGCAATGATTAGTTGGATTTTCAAATTGAGAAAGTTGATACAAGAACAAAAGTTTTGCAAAACATTACAAGCAACTTTTGTAGGGAAGCTAAAGTTAATCAAAAGTGACCATAATTTTTTACAAAATCAATTGGAAACTAGAGCATATATGTATGTCTATATCATAACATATACACACATATGTATGTGTAGCAAGCATTTTTCTCATCAATAAGTACTTGAAATTTTAATTATCTTTCTACAATTTCAATTCTCATATCATATATTATTCTACATCTTGTATGTACATAAAGATCAAGTTTATTTTAGCTCTCTCATTTTTTTACCCATCCATTTGAAATTGATAAGAAAAGAACCAATTCAATCTTGATATTCCACCTTTGAAGAGTCTATTGGCCAAGACAACTTCCCTTAGGAAATAATAAACATTGGCTTTTGTGAGTAGTGAAAAGTGCACTTGAGTCATCTAACAGGCACTCCCCTTTCCCAAACATACTCAATAAGCAATAAAGATCTTAAAATTTGATGAAGAGATATGGGAAACTTTCATCTATTCTTGCAAGGTAAATAACATAATAAGAAAAGAAAATTACTTGGGAGGGTGGAATAAGGAGTTTCCTAACTCTCTATCATAATATTTATTAACACTTGCTCTTAAAATTGGATTGGCTCTTTAGTATAGAAAATCTTTAATATATGTCACTACAAGGCAATGGGGTGATAGGGATGGTGATTTGCGATGTAAAATAGGAAAACATCTCTTATTTACTTTAGCAATGCTATTTGTGACACATATAACAATACAAGTGATGCAAGTAGCGATGCTCACAATGATGCTATTTGCGACATATATAGCGACGCAAATAGTGATACTAGTCTAAGAAAAAAAGGAGACAACAACTTGAGTGCGGCATTTGCTACAAATATTTTTGAGAGAGAGTGAGAGAGATCATTGCCTTGAGAGGGAGAGGGAGAGGAAGAGGGAAAGAGAGAGAAGAAAAGCTCCTCCCCACCAACGTATACAAAGAAGATTGAGAAGTGTGCAAGGGAGAAGGAAGAGACATCACGAAGAGGAGGTGAAAAAGAATCTATCCTCGAGCCTTTGAGGTAGGTACATTGCCTCTTCTTGCTTTTTTTTGTGTTTTCTTATTTTCTTTTTATTTTTTTATTTTTTTCTTATTTGAAAGAGAGAGAGAAAGAGATGAAATGAGAGAGGGAGAAAAAGAAAGGAAGATTAAGAGAGAACGAGAGATAGAAAAGAAGGAAAGGTAGCAAAGAAAGAGAGGAAGAGAGAAACGAGATATGAAGGAAGACAGAGGAAGAGAGAAAGAGAGAGAGAAAGGGGGGAAGGGTAAAAAAGAGAAAGAGGAAAAGAGAAATGAGATATGAAGGGAGGGAGAGAGGAGAATGATTAAGAGAAAGAACAAGGGGGGGAGAAACAAAGAAAGCGAAAGAGAGGAAGAAAGAGAGGGGGAGAGAAAGGGAGAAAAAGAGTGAATGAAGAGATAGAAAAAAAGGGTAAAGTAAGGACAGGAAGGAGAGTGAAAAGAAAAGAAAGAGAGAGGGGAGAAAAAGTAACATAAAGAGGGATAAAAAGAGAGATAGAGAGAATAACAAAAAGAAAAGAAAGAAAGAAAGAAAGTTATATTAACGTCTTCTAAAGACCAAAACTGGCCTATGAGACAAACTATGAGACAACTGATGAGGTCCAGCTATCCAAAATAAAAGTGCTGAATGAAAAGCTAAAAACTGGAAACTGAAAATAGGGTGCTGTGAGTGTGATAAGTGTCGTGTATGTGTATGTGTGTATGTAGCTCTGGTACTCCAGATAATGGCTACAAAAGGGGAACAAATGTCGGCTGTGATAGGGGAACAACTGTCGGCTATGATAAAGTGGTGCGATGTGTATATGTAACAGATGCAGGGAGATATACTATCCTAGGATGTAGTAGCAGTCGTCGAAGTCACTAATAGTAGGTAATCCCTCCTGGATGCAGGATGTGGTACATCGGTGGTGGAGAAAGAGCAAACTGGAGGTCTGAGATCCAGTGTGTTGAGTGTCGTCGGATCTCAGTCTGCTATCGATGTAGATCAAGAATCCTCCGGATCTCTTGTCGGTGTGGCTGTGGGATCCGAAACCCACGGATCCTCATGCGGTGTCAGGTACGCTGGTCCTCAGCTTGCTGTAGTGTGAGCCCGGAGGTCTGGCTGGAGGCTGGTACAGTAGCTCTCACTCTGTCTGTCTGAAAGAACTGTGTAATAGTTGTCTAGGTGGGCCCCTCTCTAACTGGGACCCGCTGTGTGCTCTGCTCTCTGATGTGCCATGCCTCTCCCAGAAAACGGCCAAATGATCTCTGATCCATATCAATCATACATCCCTAAAGTGAGCTGCTCAATGTGTATCTAGATCTCAACTCTGAGTATGCCGGGCATCTGAGAACAAAATGCTCCTCACTCTCCACCTCTGATCTGCAAAGGGGGCATATCCTCTCCTCCCATGGGATCCCACTGGCTCTGCCACTCTCAATCATAAGCTGATGTGATGATACCCTGAGCTGTCCAATAAGAACTCTCAATCGATGTGGCATATAGATCTGCATATATCTCGGAATCTCTATGAATCCTTGCTCTGATATGCTCAAGAACTGTGTATAATAATGTGCCATCTTCGATGGCAGTGGCTGTGCAGGGCTGACCCATGTCCTCTGTATATAAATATGCCATATCTCCTATCTGATGACTCTGTTCCTCTCAGAGAGAGAGAGGGTGTAAGTGGGAGCCTAAGTATCATATAGAAGAGGTGGGAGTCTATTAATGTCCAGCCCATATCTGTCAAACCAAGCTCTAGTCTGTGCATACCATGATGTGGTATCCCCCGCTCGAGCCATCTCCTGAGATGCCATATATGCTCTGTATGCAATGCGATCTCTGTCCATATCCTGAAATTTGTGTAGGAAGCAGACTGTCTGAAATAGTGCCTCTACTAGCATGGGCGGTGTGGCAAGCTCTGCTCGCACAATGTCATGTGGAACTGAGGCCTTGCTGTGAATCAATCTAGATATCATGATCACCTGAGGTCTCTCCATCAATGTCCATACATAATCGGCAAGGCCTGGCCCCCATATAGCTGCTCCATACATCAGTGCTCGAGTGACTAGAGTATCAAAGAGCCACCCCTTGGTGCGGGGCTCCTGGAAATGTGCCTGATGACACTGTCGCTCCATAATAGCCAATGCTGAGTATCCTCTAGTGAGGCAGTCACGAGCTGCCTGTGTCATCGAGAAAATCTCTGAAGCTGCTGTAAAGGTGACTCCCAAATATACATATGATCCAGTGACCTCAATACTCCCTCCTGCTGCCATGAAAATACTATGTCTGCGTATTTGAGCTGATGTATGGAATATAAGAACCTTGGTTTTACCAAGGTTCACTATCATGCCTCTCTGTATGATTGGACACCCGGTTATGACCTTGATGGTAGCCTACCTCTCTAGGAGTAAGCATCCTACCAATGATGTGATACTACAAAACAATTTGAACATACAACGTATTAGAACACACTACATAATGAAGTGAAACAAATTACAAAATTTAATTTAAAGAAAGAAATCAAATAATACTTACAAACTCAACCTCCCATGACTCCCTGCAACCCGATCCATAATGCGACGATCCCATGGTTGCCATCTAGATATGTCGTGCCTCTGCATGCTGGCGACTTGTCATTTTCTCCACTGCTCTCTTCTTGGCCTCTTTCCACTCCTTGCGGTGGCAATTAGGTGGTTGGCCATATCCAGGGCGCCCCTGCTCTTGTCTCCGCAGTGACTCCTTGGCGCGCATCATAAGGTGAGACCTCTTGTTATGAAGTGCGTCTCTCACCTTTGACCGTCCCTAATTATCTGAGAATCGTGAATTCTCGGGATTAGGGTACCTTCTATGTACTGCCCCGCAGCACCTCTTGCCACAAACCATTTTTTTGGTGCTTGAAGGGAATCATGCAATCTTTGTATGTGGCATGCACAACACTCCTCAAGTAGGCTATCACTTCCCTCCCCTCAGAGTCATGCAAGATACCACCAATATCAGTGATAGAGTAGTACATTTGTGGAGGCTCACCTCTCTCATTTTCTAGTGAGGGTAATCGAGACCCACCTCCTAGGAAACCCCCACAAAGCCCTCGACCTCCTCGTCCTCCCACATGACTCTCCTTTCTCCCTCGATGGGCACTACCCTCTACCTCACTTGATACACGTGCTTTTGCAGATGCACGTGCTTCGGCTGATCCATGTACCTCAGCTGATCCCTGTGCATCAGCTGATCTATGTGTATGCATAGTGCGTGGAGTACCTGTTAGTAGAGGTGTGCCAAGGTTTGGTGTTTTTGTGGCAGTGCTAGGAAAAGATGTGATAGGTGTCCTGGACATCACACTGAAAACCTCCTCTGTAGTGGGAGGGCGACCAAGATAATTGGTCATCTCCCCCATGAATTGCTCCTTGTTTGAATCACTGCTGGAGGATCCAGGATTCCATATCTACACAAGATAAATCATATTACCCTGTGCAGATAAAACATATTATATCCTGCGTCTATATCTACTCTCTGTGTGCGTCTGTCAGCACGTTTATACCTGTGTCTACACTATCATCTGGACGCGCTGACAGACGCACACAGTCGGACCATTTCTTTTCAAACTTGGTTAAAAAACGTGCAAAAAACCTCCATAGATGACAGGATCCAACATGTAAAGAGAGAGAAGAGAGAGACAAACAGACAGAGAAAGCAAACAAGATTGAGAGAGAGAAGAAGAACTCACCTTCTTTGCTTGTTCCAACAGGTGGTGGCTAGGTTGCAAGCTCCTTGTCCTCCTTCTCCCTTCCCTTGGTAAGTTGCTTGAATCTTCTTCTCTTCCTTGCTATTTGGCTCTTGTTCTTTACTCTTTGGCTCTTCTTTCCTCCTGTCCTCTTTTTACTCTTATTTCCTTGCCTCATTGTCTTCATGAAGTGATAGATAGACATGAGTAGTGATGTCGAGCTCGAACTACAGAAAACGCGCAAAAAACACAAGAAAGCACAGGTTTGAAACGAAAGCCACAACTTTTTTAAAAAAAATTTAATATCTATGTGGCGCATCTATAAGCGCGTGTAATTGCGCGTGTATATGTGTAGATAATACCTATTACACGCGCTTACAGACGCACATGAACAATTAAACTGATTAGATGCTAGCTTTTGGTTGTTTTTGGATCAACATGACATGACTTTCCTAGTCTTTCAATATCAAAATGTTTTCCTCCATGTTGTAAGTATCAATGCATGCATTTAGGGAATATGACATATATAGATTGTATGTGCATAGTGGTCCAACAAATCAAGCCTCTTTCTTATTTGCAGGCATTATATATTGTAGTTAAACTCTAACAGTTGATATTGTGCAAAAATGTGTCATTGATTTAAGCTAAGATCTTGATCTACATTGCTATTCATACAATTTCATTTATGTTGGGTTGGCCAATCTGCTTGATTAATGCAAGATATGCTTGATATAATGTTTTTGATTGAGAATACTAGTGAAATATATAGAAAATCTTGAGATAAGAGATGGTACACTAGCAAATCAATTGACCTATGTGGTGACATATATAACAAAGCTTGAGGATAAGAGATAACACATTGGCAAGTCAATTGGCACATATGTGGTGACTTACTAGACCATCCAACTTACAATTGCATGCAAGTATCAATAGGTGGATAAAGCACGAATGGTTTTTAGCTAGAGAGAGATAATGCAATGAAAGTGTATACGAAAGAGATAGAGAAAGGCATATTATCCATCAATCAATCAAAGATATGTACATGAAGTGACTTGATATAGTAATTAGAGTATCGTCATTTTTAGGATGCTCCATTGACTTCTGTAAGTTCCTATAACCTTGAAGTAGAATATAGCCAACCACATTGTCCATGAAAGGAAAACTTGACCTCATCAAATTAACCAAGTTAATTTATTTATACATTTCATAGATAAGAGATTTGTAGTTGGCTTGTTGGTATTGCAAAGTATCCTTACAGTGATCTATTTTAGTCACCAACAAGTGGACACATTGGCTAAAGATAATGAAAAGAGGACATGTGCACATTGGCTACATGTGGTCCAACTTATCTAAAATTATATGTGAGCTATAAGTGTACCTTTATATGATTGGAATAGTTTGCACATGCACAAGCCAACTGATTTACATCAATCTACTCATGTTATGAATTGGCATGCATGGCTAGGTTAAGTGCACAACAAATGAGATATGTGAGTGTATTGATCAGCTCTCTCTCTCTCTATACATATATATATATATATATATATGTATATATGTATATATATATATATATATATACATATATATATATATATATGTATATATATATATATATATATATATATATATACATATATATATATATACATATATATGTATATATGTATATATATATATATACATATACATATATATATACATATATATGTATATATATACATATATATGTATATATATACATATACATATATATGTATATATATATATATGTATATATATACATATATATATACATATATATGTATATATATATATATGTGTGTATATTGAAAATGCACAAGTCAACCTTTGATCTATAAGTTTTAGCCATGGCTAGGTTAAGTGCACAATAGATGTAACATGTGCATATATCAATCACTTTTATGATAATTGTGTCGTATATACATCCAATCATCATGCCCTATCCAATCACATTTGTATAGGGCATGATTGGATGTATATAGGGCATGAAATCACATATATATAATTAGCTTTGAATGATCCAGGTGTAATTATGTCGTATATACATCCAATCATGCCCTATTCAAACAAATACTAGCTGTTAAGAGGTTTGGTCATATTCACGGACTTTATGAGAAATGAAAAATATGTGTGTTTATTTTCTCATCTATAAGCGCATTTATAAACGCGGATATATAGACGCGTTCTTTATACGAGCATGAATAGACGCGCTGATACACGCGCTTATAAACGCGCCCACTTTTTCGCGTGTACAGTGCGCGTCTATAGGGCCTTTCTCTTGTAGTGAACGAATGGAAAATGATGAAGGCCGTGATGTTCAAGATCGTGAGGCATATCTTAATCAGCATATCCCATGTCCTTGCTCTCAATGTAAGTTGGCAATTAGACGAAAATATCGATTGTCTATAGAACACGTACGATGCTTCGACAAGTTTCAATCAGAGATCATTGATCATGCGATCTCACGTTTTGAGCAAACGGTAAGAAAAGTGTATATCAATCATGCATTGTATTCGCAAACTAATTGAATATCATATACAAAAAATTTGGATGTGGCCGGTAAATTTATTACAGGGAGGTGATGTCTCATCCCAAGGAGGAGTGCACCCTTTGCGACCAGTTAGAAGAGTTCGTAGGCATGCGATGAATGGAGTGCTTGAGCCAATCCACCACTTGGAAGGTACTACCCAATCCATATCTTCAATACCAGAGGAGACAGGTAGCCTTTCATAATTTCATACAATCTTGGAGCCTCACATGGAGGCAATGATCAATGCATTGATATCCATGGATGTCGAGACATCTGATCTGCTTAGAGAGAAAGCATCCATACCATTATATGATGGGTACCGATTATCTTGCCTGAAGATAGTGCTTGCTATGGGTGGAGCGATGCGAATGTGACCAAGTTGTTCACGTACCTTGTCCGTATGCTTCGTTGATTTCTTTTCAGTAGTATCATTTAAAAAAATTATGCTTTTTCAAGGTGTTTTATTATTTTTTTCTAGGTTACTGAAGTATCGTATATTACCACTTGCAAATACCATGCCTAAGTTTCATGATGATGCGCGACATGTTTTACAAAATCTTGGCATGGACTACAACAACATCCATGCATGTATCAACAATTGCATACTGTTTAGAAGAGAATACAAGACTATGGAGACATGTCCAAAGTGTGGTGCTTATAGGTATCGACAGGACTTGCAAGGGCAAATCACCCACCCCTTAAAAAGTTCTTAGACACTTTTCGCTTATCCCCCACATAAGTCACATGTTTCATATGTCCGACATTGCGAGGTTGACAATGTGGCATGCACATAATAGATTTACAGATGGAGCAGATACGAGCAGACGCCAAGCTGCAGAAAAGGCAGACCCTTAGATAGAGCGAGGAGTCATGCGCATTCAAGTTTGTATTCACCAGATAGAGGTGTTGGGACATGTTTGGTTACCTCAGGTTATCATGCATGTCCATTGTGTGGGCCACAGTTAGACTCCGGAAGTTCACGAACCATGAACAAGATGGTATATCAAGGACATACCTCTTTCTTGTTGGAGGGTCATGAACTGAGGGAAGGTTTTCTTGGACGACCTCCAGCACGTATGAATGCCCAAAGCTGGTACGAGTTGAAAATGGTCCACACGGAGTCACATCCAAATGGAATGCGACAGTTCACAGTTTTCTACGAGTTGCTATATTGGACCCACTTATAGATCAACCACTTGTTGGATCCCATGTATATTTTCAAGAATGTGGACAGCCTACTATGGGACCACATCACAGAAAAGAGAGACACTATAGGAGCACAAATGGATTTGAGGGAGGTAGGCAAGATGGAGACGCTTTGGCTGCAGTCGAGTACTGATAGTTGCTTGCAGCTATCTTGCACTCCTTGGGTTTTATCCACTAAATAAGAGTGTATTCTGAAGAAAATTATCAAGTCTATCCACACTCCGACAGAAATGATGCATTCTCTCAGGTCCAAGATTTCTACTCGTTTTCTAAAGACGACCAATTATCAGGGCTAAAATCCCATGATTGGCATAAGATATGTCAGGTTTGTACTACGAATGGATTGTAAGTGTCCTGCGTATTTTGTTATTTGGAGTATAGTTATTGTTTGTAATGCTTCATTTGTGGAAAATTGTACTACCGATCATGATCGCAAGATGCCTTACTCGAGAAATACACGGGGAGATTTATAGGTTGCCAACTTTAGTGCAATGGACCTCATAGAAGGAGATCAAGGCATCCTCTATTGAATCTGCAAGGTGGGGAATAGTGGAGACGGTCTATCTCTTTGAGAAATACCTGCCTACTAGCATGCTCACGATACGAATCCACCTTCTTGTGCATCTTGTAGATGAAATGGAGATTTCTGGACCTATCCATATGTGATGGATGTTCTTCTTGGAGTGCCTCATGAAAACCCAGAAAAAGGCTTTGTGCAACAACAAGCTTGGCCACAAGCAATGGCTACCAACGATGGATTCAGACAACATTATTCTAAAAAACGATGGATAGATTTGTACGACACATTTCTATTGCCAGCCCATTGTGAACAGGTGCATGAACTCATGCTTTTTTAATTTTATTACAACATGGTATATGTCACAAAAGTTAAATCTCTCTTGTATGTGATTTTGAATAGGTAATTTTCTATCCAAACCCTCGACAACCTCGATGGTGGTATGTTATACCTTCTACTCCCCGAAGTGCGAGAGTATATGATCAAAGTAATGTTCCTAGTATAGATGAGGACAATATGCAAGCAGAGGGGTCGATATTTCAAGGGGTGGAGGCCACTGAAATCTTGGAGCATATAGAGGAGCCAAAATCGAGTAACAATGAAGGAAATACAGGAGCCCAAGAATTCTTTGAGAATGAGGTAGATTCATCATTTTGTGGTGACTTGTCTATCGACCTTCCAATGTAGGCGTTGTGTTAGTATATTGACATGGGACCATAGGTTACTTCATACTTGGAGCATCCACCTACTCAATTCATTGACGAATCGCTTATAAGGGTATATAAGATATGCATTTTAAGTAAGATCATTTTTTAAAGATTTATATTATCGTGCTTTGCTTGATTTATATTGATTATGTTAACATCAATTTTTGTATGTGCAGGTGATCTTTGTGGATATTGAGATCAGCACGATGAGTCGAGGGATGAACGATGAGGAGCTACAGGAGATCTTCACACATATGTCTCCAGATCAGATATCTCAATTTAAAGATATAGCGGCAGACATAATCAAAAAGTTATGCTAGATCCAGTTCAGTGCGCTCTAATGCTTCAAATTCCAATAGATGAGGTCGATACTCCCGACTTGGGTCAAACGGAGGAAGTGGTTCTAGGGGATGTTGCAGAGACATGGATGCAGTGAGCCCATGGTTGGCTCGGGATATAGGTGCTACTCCTCGCTCTCATGTAGGTTTGAGAGAGCGTAGCTCAGGTGATTGTTATGGAGGTACCGACACAGTGTCTCCGTCTCATTGTTCTGCTGGAGTTGCGTCACCTATGGGATTTGTCACACTTGTGAGGATGTCTACTCTAGTCACTGCAGCTTTTTCTCAGGATATGCCCAAGAGCATGGTCGTAGGTGGGAGAGAACACATCTTAGGTATACCTCAAAGGGGTATGGATACCTTGTAGATGATAGGATAGGAGCCATCATCATGAATGATAAGGGGAGGAGGGTGATGGCTCGTATCAACATGTTTTTTGGCACGTCTTGGATCATTGGAAGAACATACCGGAGGGGAGCAAGGACTACATAGTGGCATCCTTGCATGAGGATTTTCCAGTACCCGCCGTAGCAAATAGGTTTTCCACAGGCTGGATGATGGAGTGCATGCGTGTATACATGTCACACAGACGATCAGACGCATGCAAGGCACTTAAGAGTGGGGCCTCAAAGCTTGAGTGGCTAGACGCAGATGACTGGCGCTGACTCAGGGAGGAGGCTATAGATTCTAAGAAAATAGCAAAACTTAAATTGAGAAGTGCTACTGCGACAAAGTAAATATGTATACACCTATACATCAATATGTGGTGAATAACATGGAGATGTGTATATGGAGTCATGCTACAACATAGAAGTCCGAATCATATACACTTAGCTATTACATATGGAGGATAGAGGCCATAAGCCCTTACATAATACAAGATGGGGAGTAATCCTATGTAGCCTAATCTGCTCTCTACGACTCATCCGCATCAGACAAACTCCTCTTGTTGTAGTGGAATATCGAAGGGAGCCGACAACAGCAAATATACATATAATTGTGAGTACCAAATATAAACTAACATGTAATGACAGATTTCTCAAATTAGGAATGATATTTATTACTACTTACCGATCCTCCGCGAGCATAGAGCTTCTCGATCAGGGCACTCAAGCCATGCTTCTCCTCGTATGTCACCTCTAGTGCAGTCGGGTCGCAATTCGTAAAACCTTGCTGTGGCACATAAACATTGAAAAACAATGTACTTGAGATTCATGTTCAAAATACATACATCAACATGGATGTCATTAAATTAGAGTACTCTACCCTATTAATACTTACGAAATTTCAAGAATCGCATGGTGGGGGGACTTGCTCAAGATGCTACGCCGAACACACAGAGAATGTACAAGGAGAAGCTCACTCAAGAGACAAGAAGAGAGATGGAGGCCGAAACGTTTTCTTGCTGGTTTCTTCTTCTTCTTCCACACACTTTACAATGTACACAAAGTATAGATAAGATACAACATAAAGAAAAGTGGCCTACTAAGTCAAACAATGCATAACCGACTACACTAGTTGACTGGCGCTATAACTATGCCAACTGTAAATAGGTGTAACAACCTGAATATAATAAGTAATGAGTCAGTGGCCATGTGAGAGTCATAATGACCACCGACGTGCTAAGTGTAGACGTGTGGACCCATCTAACCAGGTGATCCATCATCAATATCCGCATGTGTTGAGCTTGTCATCTCAACACTCCCCCTCAAGCTCAACTGCATCTCTGCAACTCCAAGTAAGCTTCGAAACTTTTGAAGCTTCTCTATACCCAATGCCTTCATGAAGATGTCAGCTATCTGATCCTGTGTGCTGACATACACCAAGTCAATCTCACCTGCTAGTACCTTCTCTCTCACAAAGTGGTAGTGTACCTCAATATGTTTTGACCTGGCATGGAACACAGGGTTCCTAGCCAACTATATGTTGCTCATGTTGTCACAATAAATGACAACAGGACCTTCCACTTGCATATCCAAATCAGCCATTAATTTTTGTAGCCATACTACCTCACATGCTGCAACAACAGCACCTCTATACTCAGCCTCTGTACTCGACAAAGCAACTGTAGATTGCTTTTTGCTACTCCAAGCAATTGCTGCACTACCAAGAGAGAACATGTATCCACTGGTAGATCTTCTATCAGACATACTACCAGCCCAATCTGCATCTATGTATCCAAACACTTGTACATCTGTACCTGCCTCATAGAAAAGTCCATAATGTAATGTGGACTTCACATATCTCAATATGCGTCTGACTGCATCCAAATGTGGCTTTCTAGGTACTTGCATAAACTGACTCACAAGACCAACAACATAGCTCAAGTCTGGTCTTGTAATGGTCATGTAGATCAAACTCCCCACTATCCTCCTGAACATAGTAGGGTCTTCTATCTCATCCCCAACATCAGCACTCAACTTTACATTCTGCTCCAATGGGACTGAAAGCGGTTTGCATGCTGTCATACCATACTTGGACAACATATCCAAGCCATACTGTCTTTGGGACAGCCATATAACATCATCACATCTGATCACCTCAATGCCAAGGAAGTACCTTAGCTCACCTAAATCCTTCATCTCAAACTTCTTCTTCAAAAAATCCTTGACCTCAGCAATCCCACTATCACTATCACCTGCAACAATCAAGTCATCCACATAGATGACTATGATTACCAAACCTGCATCTCTCTTTCTCACATAAAGTGAGTGATCAGCATCAGAAACATAAAAGCTAATATTGACAAGATATTCTTTGATCTTGTTAGACCATTCTCTAGGTGCTTGCTTGAGCCCATAGAGCACCTTCTTCAACCTGCACACATACGTGGGATGCTCTAAGTCTTCATAACCTGCTGGTTGATCCATATACACTTCTTCCTGCAAATCACCATGCAAGAAGGCATTCTTCACATCCATTTGCTGCAACCTCTAACCTTTGGCTGCTGCCAAAGCAATCACACATCTGACAGTTTCCATCCTAGCAACTGGACTGAAGGTTTCTTCATAATCTATGCCATATGTCTGGGCATAGCCTTTTGCAACCAGCCTAGCTTTGCACCTACTAATAGAACCATCTGCATTGTGCTTGATCTTATAAACCCACTTACATCCAATAGCTTTCTTGCCCTTTGGCAATGATACTAGATCCCAAGTCTTATTGGCCTCTAATGCAGCCATCTCCTCATCCATTGCTGCATCCCAATGAGCATGACCAACAGCCTCCTCAAAACATGTGGGCTCAACATCTTCAACTAGTTTTACCATATAAGCGTAATGGTGAGATGCATAACCTTCAAAACCAAATCTTTTAATAGGGTATCTGACCCTGCTAGATCTGCGTATCACCGGATCACTCAATGGAGCCTTTACATTACTATGAGCTCTCTGTACACCTGGTATCCTGACAGAAGGAATGCCAAGCTTATCATCCAAGCTCTCTGAGCCACTGGAGTCTCCATCAAGAACTGCATCAATGCCATCTGACACTTTATTCTTTCCTTTGTCTTTACCTGTAGTGCTACTAGATGTACCTGAAGATGTAGAGCTACTCCTTAGTCTCCGAGACCAAGGACCATCAGATGACATCTCTGGTCCACTAAGAGTCCGTGATTCTTGCTTTTCAACTTGCACATGAGTGTCATGATCATCATTATCATCCAATGCATCACCACTAGATGCATACCAACTGCTCATTTCATCAAAGATGACATCCCTGCTCACTCTGAACTTACATGTGACAGGGTTATAACAACGATACCCTTTCTAGTCTAAAGAGTATCCAATAATGACACACTTTTCATCCTTTGGATCTAGTTTCTTCCGCAACTCATCTGGCACATGAACATATGCAATGCAGCCAAACACTTTCAAGTGTGAGACATCAGGCTTCTTACCTGTAAAACATTCTTCGAGGGTCATACCATGAACTGCAGCTGTGGGAGTTCTATTCATAATATAAATAGCAGTATGAACAGCCTCAGATAAAAAATGCTTAGGCATATTCTTTTCAGCCATCAAGGCATGTGCAATTTCTGCAATATGCTTGTTTTTCCTTTTTGCAATCCCATTTGGCTGTGAGGTATACCTGTATGTGAACTGTCTCTTTATCCCATGAGACCTCAGAAAATCACTGAACTCATTCGAGAGGTACTCTCCCCCTCCACTCCATCTGACTTCAAGCACTTTACTTTCAAGCCTATTTCTCTTTCAACTGCAACCTTGAAAGTTCTAAAGTGCTCAAATGCTTCACTCTTTTCCTTCATAAAATATACCCACATCTTTCTAGAGCAATCATCAATGAATGTGACAAAGTATGAACTGCCTCCAAGAGATACATTTTGTGTAGACCCCCAAATGTCTGTATGCACAACATCAAGGATATTTCTACTTACATCTCTGTCATGTGAAAAGGGTTATCTTGCCTGCTTACCAAACTGACATGCTTCGCATACCTTATGAAATTATGCAACTCTAAATGTAGGCAAACCTGTAACGGACTGCATTAATTTCAGCCTTTGTACATTTGCACATCCAATGCATTTGTGCCAAATTTCAATATCTGCAACAACACCTTTTCCTTTAGCATACATAACAGTATTCATAGTAGGAATTCCAGCATCCAGAGTAAACATACGTCCAGCTCTACTTCCCTTTGCTCTCAACTTGCACTTGTCATTGAAGTCTTCTACAAAGCAGCCCTTTGAATTAAATCTGACTTGCAGCCCTTGTTCTACAATTTGACCGACTGACACCAAGTTCTTTGTAATAGATGGCACATGTAAAACATCTGAAAGACTCTTTGTCTTACCATCATGCAAGGACAAGGGAACTTTTCCAATGTGTGAAATTGGGTGGCATGAATCATCACCCGTCTGCACATAACCTGCATTTTGCAAATCCTGCATCTCTCCAAACCATTCTGCATGGTTGGTCATATGATTGGATGCACCTGAATCAACATACCAAACATCGTCATGTGTTCCCTTTCCTGTAACAGCATTCAGCATATGCTGTATAACAAACAGACGTTCATTTTTGTCTTCATTTTGTCGTGAAGACGATACATAGTTTCCTTGCTGCAACTTACCACTGCGAATATCATATTTCTTAGTATAACATTGGGCTGCAACATGACCTATTTTGCCACAGTAGTGACACACAATACCAGAGTTGTTAGAGCCTCTGTTCTTCCATCCACCTCTTCCTCTAAAGCTCCCCCTGCCTCTAAAGTTACCACGACCTCCTGAAACCTGCATATCGCCAAATTGTTGATTCAATCTTTTTTGCTGGTTGTCACTACCACATCCTATACCATGGCCTCTTGAAGAGAACCTACCACATCCCCTTCCTGAACTAGAGTAGAAAGCTTGGATATGTTCACCACTTCTTTCAGATGTCTCACTCTGCATGTTGATCTCTTTAGTGATCATAAGGGAGACCAACTCATCGAAATCTGGAAATGGCTTTCTGATATATACGGAAGTTATAAAAGACTTCAAAGCCTTTTCATTGTTAATTCCACCCAAGGTAGACGACACCAAATCATCATTATCGGGCATTGCATCAATCGCTGCCAATGCATCTGCAATGCTCCTTACCTTCAGTGCATACTCATTGATAGACAACTTCCCTTTCTTCAATGTATTCAATTCTTGCTTGAGTTGAATCTTTCGTGCCTTTATATTTACGGAAAACATACTTTCAAGTATGGTCCAAGCTGCATATGAATTCTCTACATTTCTAATATGTCCCAGCATATTATTGTCAATTACTACAGACAGCCAATACATGACCTTTTTATCTTTTGCATTCCATTCCTTCCGTGCCTTTGTCTCTTCTGCAGTTGGAGGATCACTCACCTCCGGCTCCTTTTCTTCACCTGAAACAAACTTGTAGAGGCCTTTTCCAATAAGGAAGTTCGTGACATGGAACTTCCATGAAGGGTAGTTATTCTTGTCGAGCTTCTCAATGATGGGGCTTCCACTATTCTCTGCCATTATCACAAAAATAATACCGAACAGCAAGCAAATCTTCTGCAGCCCTCGACTTGTAGTGCACATCAAAACACCAGACAGCCTTTTTCAATGTCTGCTCAACAATACATGCAATCTGCAACATGTTTGCATATAAACCTTGTGTTTACTCGCTGGTAAACACCTTTGAACTTATAGATCTGAAATCTGTAACTTGCGTACCCACTTTTGGTCAATACAGTCGAAGTCACAGTGTACCCTGAAACTGCTGTCTGCAACCTTGCGGTTCTAAAACGGGGCCTGAAACGGCCTCAGATGCCCAAAATAACTGCAAAATACATTGCACTCTTCGCGCACACCAAATCTCACTGCAATCTGAGATTTTTGCTCAACCCTGCTTCCGGTGCCTCCACAAGCACTATCCAAGAGAGAGAGTGGAAGAATGGGAGAGCTTCTTACCTGTGGCTTGCTTGCTTGAACCTTGCTTCTTCTCCTTCGCTTCAGCCTTCGAAATCAGCCTCTCTCAATGGTGCAGCTCTGATACCATGTCAAGAATCGCGTGGTGGGGGGACTTGCTCAAGATGCTTCGCCGAACACACACAGAATGCACAAGAAGAAGCTCACTCAAGAGACAAGAAGAGAGATGGAGGCCAAAACGTTTTCTTATAACGTTTTCTTGTTGGTTTCTTCTTCATCTTCCACACACTTTACAATGTACACAAAGTATAGATAAGATACAACATAAAGGAAAGTGGCCTACTAAGTCAAACAATGCATAACCGACTACACTAGTCGACTGGCACTATAACTATGCCAGCTGTAAATAGATGTAACAACCTGAATATAATAAGTAACGAGTCAGTGGCCATGTGAGAGTCATAATGACCACCGACATGCTAAGTGTAGACGTGTGGACCCATCTAACCAGGCGGTCCATCATCAATGTCCGCATGTGTTGAGCTTGTCATCTCAACACGAAATCTGCTAGGAATGTTGCGTAGCCGCCGCTACCAAGGTGATGCACCGATCCTGTGTCCAAGCGCGCCTTTGCTGCGTCCTTTTGCTGCTTCCACTTGTTTGGAGTGGATGTTGCCTCATCTTGGAGATGACTCCAGTCCTCTATATCCAGCCACTTCGGCTTCGATTTGCCCTGCTTGACTGCTTCGCGTGCATCAGACTGCCTATGTGACTGATAGTCACGCACACGCGTCATCATCCACCCTCTCAAAAATCTATCATTGCTAGAGGGCTGAGGGAACTCTCGATACAATGTATCGATTATGTACTCCTTGCTGGCATCCGGGATCTGATTCCACTTGTCTATAATGTTGTGCCAAAATACTTGTTGGCACAACTCATGCATCCTAGAGATGACAGCTTTTTCCTCATCATTTATGTATAAATGGCCAGTGGCCTTATCTATGAGATAGGAGTAACCTGCAAGATTTTGCAAACGGGTACATTCATGACATTAATACAAATGTGTCAAACACAACTTGAGTTGATAAGTGCTACTGTGAAAAAGGATGTGAAAATACATACCTGGAGGAGTGGGTTTCGTGTACTTCTTGTTGGCCCTAGGAGTGATCGGTGGGGTGCGTGAAGGAGTGGGAGTAGTAGACGTCTGCCTGCCACCACCAGTGAAAGACAGTGTCGACTCCCTGGTGGCAGTGCGAGTGGGAAAGATTGCATCTGTATCCCCACAACAGGAGCTGCCTCCTCCTCGACTACGTGACTTTAAAGCAAAGCGAGACCTGCGACTGCGTCTATTGGAGACCGAAGCATCGAACCGTCTAGAGTCTGCCGATCGTGCTGAGGTGGAACAGGAAAGCTATGCATCGGCTCTATCTCTGACCCATGCTAGCTGCTCCGGTGAGAAACGCGTTAGCATCGTGTCAATGTCATCATCTGTAAAATCGCGACTCATCTTGCCGTCCGTGCCCAAATCCTAAACCTGCACATACAAGGAAAAATAATAATATTAGATAATGAATTGCAAGACATAATAAAACTAAGACTTAATTTGCAAGACTTCATTTTAAAATAATAATAAAAATTAGATAATACAAAACATCATACTCCAAAAATATACAAACTGTCCTAACCAATTTGCAAAAAGTGGCATTACTGTAGTGGGAGGAACGTTTTGATCGAGTCACTTTTGTTTAGGGTTCCACAATCTCATCTTGACATAGCTCAGTATACACCGGGAGATCTATACAAAATTCTCCACAAAATGAGGACTCTGCTTCATTTTCAAAAAACCCATCCTCTATCTCCATAGGTGAGATGTCTTGGTCCTCCAGGCAGTTCATCCTAGTTTCTTGTATGCCTTCTGTCATTGCCGCTATTAAAGGTGTCTCTTCTACGATCGGTACAGGGGTTCTGGCAAACATGGGGATACTTCTAGATGTCATGGGAATGACATACCACCATTGAGGTTGTTGCGGATTAGGGAAAAAGACGACTTGATGCATATTACGATTAGTATAAAATTCCACTTTGAGATTGCTAAAGCGCGTCAAGTATTAGGGACTCTTACCTGCTCACGGTGATTTGGCAAAAAAAATGTATCACTCAAATCGGTCCACTTCTTTGTTGAGTCAATCTCAACAAAGCCACTTGGCCCTTGCCGAACAGTTGCACCTGCTCCTTCGAGAGTAACCTTGAACCATTGCACATCAAATATGGTCACAGAGAAACTTTGATAGTCCACTGCAAGGATACTCGGTAAACATCCGAAATACTCCATCTCTGCAACTACACGGTTTGGATCTATGGCATGTCGTCGACTTTCCTGCTCAAACATTGCCATCACTCCATAGTCCATTGTCGAGCATAACTTGTCGATGTGCTCTACTCTAAAATGTCGTCCACGTGACCATGCTGCACTATGGACCTTATACTGGGAGAAGAACAAGTATATTAGTTGCGATTTACAGTATAGATTGTAATTTCTTGGGATTGCATCCACGTGAGAAGTCCAACTCTTCTTCAGTAACTGTTTCTCCATCTTGAGATGCTTTGGTTAGGGCCCCATGTAGCCATCTAGTGGACATGAGTAGAGCATCTCCTCTAAGCCCTTCGGATATCGAATGGGCCGTTGCTGCGTACTCTGTCGAAAGTCAGATCTTGCAGACTCTCGCTCAGCTCGAGCATCCTCATACCGTTGCAGCCACTTCTCCATCGTAGCACTATGCAGCATACAAAATCGGTTCACCTTGGACTCCATGGATGCATCCATCTTCTTCTCTATTCCGTTTCCCACTAGGACATGTCCATTCAGACGATCATCCTCCTTAAGTGACCATTTCAAGCCTTTGTCCCGGTCCAAAGTGGACAACCACTCAAAAATGTATACCAAGGCCTCCGACACTAACCAACCTTCAGCCATGCTACCCTCAGGATGAGCCCATTGTCGCAAAAATCCCTTTAAGGTCTTCATGAACCATTCAAGGAAAAACATCCATCGACTATGGACTGGACCTGCAACCTGCAATTCATCTACAATATGCACTAGAAGATGGGTTTGTATCGTGAGCATGCTAGTGGGAAGATATTTCTCCAAAAGACAAGCAGTCTCTACTGTCATGCATTTTGCGGATTCAATCGATGATGTGTGAATCTCTTTTTGGGAGACAAACTGAACCAACTCAGACAATTTGTAAATGCCTGTCCGTACCTTCGATGTCAAAGACCCCACGATTGCGATCGACAATACGAACTGTGAAAACCATGTAATTAATATTGTGTATAAACAAACGGAGATTCTGAAATCTAATATGCAGAATCATGCCATGCACAGCCTCATACCGTACATACTTGACACATCTTATGCCAATCATGGGATTTGAGTCCTGTCAGTTGGTCATCCTTTGTGAATGCTGTCTTGAGAGAACACATTAGGCCAGTCGGCGTGCGAAAGGACTTGATGTTTTCCTTTACTTGTCGCACTTCATTGCTAGACAAAACCCAAGGAGCGCGCGGCAATTGCACTCGACCGTCGACGCCACTTACAGCCCAATATCATTCCATCTTTCCCATTGCTTTCAAATCCATCCTCGCTCCTAGTGTGTCTCGCTGCCCAATGAGGTGGTCCCATAGCAAGCTCCACACATTCTTAAAAATGTACATGGGATCTAAAAGGTGGTTAATTTTCAGTTTTTTCCAATAAGTCAGCTCATAGAAAACTGAGAAGCGTCGCATTTGTAATATTTCCGCACACTGCGTGCCGCAAATATTGACTTCCCGCACGTCGTGTAAATCTCGTGCAAAGATTATCACCAGCGCCAGCAGCCATATGCGGGAAATGGAGACACTCCACCTTGCGAAAATAAGGTCAGGGATTCAAACCGGCATAGCCGCGGGAAAACTCCCTCTTGGGAGGAGGATAAGGGGATAAAGGTGGATTTAGTGCAAATTTTTTTATTCTCCCCAGCCGATATGTGGCTGGGGGAAAGGGATGGGCTAGGGGAGCATGAGGACGTGGGGGAGAGGCCATGCATAGGGACACGTGGGGAGAACACCTCTCCCCCTTGGACTATAAGAACCCCCTCTTGGGGGGGAAAAAAAAAAAGAGGGACGGCCGTGGACAGAAGGACATGGCGGCAGAAGGCTGCTGAGGAGGGTGTGCCGGACGTGAAGGAGGGCGACGTGCTGTGTAAGGGGAGGCTGCGACAGGCTGCCGTGATGGGGGGATGGTTGCCAGGCTGCCGTGAGGGGAGGGCGACCGTGATGGGGGGCTCGTGAAGGAGAGGCCGCAAAGGGCCGTGAGGAGGCTGCCGTGGAGGGTCGTGAGGGCCGCCCCTGACCTGCCACCAGCGCCACGCCAGCCGCCCACCTGACTGCCCAGTCCGCCGCCGCCTGGAATTCGACTCCCCCCCCTGACGTCCACGTGCTGAGAGAAGCTTCTTAGAAGCTTCTCTAGGAAGCTTCTTAGAAGCTTCTCTAGGAAGCTTCTAAGGGGGCTTCTTAAGCCCCCTTTTCCACGAGATCCCATTAGTCCATTCATACCCCCCGGGCTTTGAAGAGAAGGAGGCGACGAGCCTTCTCACCAATCATCCAATTAGTCCAACCCGGGACTTGAAGAGGAGGAGGCTACAAAACCCCTTCACGCCAGTCATCCCTGGGCCGGGATTTTGAAGAATAAGAGATGAAGCCCATAAAGGCCCTTCCCACCAATCACCCATAAGGCCCTGGGCTTGGGATTCAGAGTTTCCCTTTTTCCGCAAGGCCACAAAAAATCCTTCATAAACCCGGAATTCCAAGGTGGATTAAAAGCTCTCAAATCTCCATTGTCCAAAGGACCTCATAAGAACCCTAAGGCCTTCCCAAGGCAAATTCCGCAAGTCGGAACTTCGGTCAAGGAAGCCATATATCAAAGAGAATTGCGCATACAAGGGAGACGGGCCAAGGTCATAAGATTGCAAGCCAAGGCAAAAAGTTGAAATCCACAAAGGCTAACTGGAGATCGAATTCGCGATGGCCTCTAGAAAGATCACAAGGTGCGATGCGGGAGGTTCACCCCGAGCATACGTGGATATTTTTGGGAGACCGCAAGTCCAGGTTTTATCTATTTGGATTCCACACAAAAGTATTGAATTATTCACGATAACTTCACGGACTAGGAGGCACTCATGCATGTCAAATGCAACTAGTCAAGTTAAATGCAATGGGAAAATGAATTGGCTATTTGAACATTTATTAGAGTTAGCTTAAGATATGGAAATTGATCATTGGTACGTTCAATGGAGTTAATGAAAAGAGCATAAGGTGTCTATGCATTTGCAGGACCTTATTAGTAAGTTTCCTTTTGTGCATTCAAAAGTGACGGGCCTAGGACGACTGATACCTCATTACAGGGTTGAAATTATTGAGGTACACCTTTTTACTAGGTATGGAAAGATTAATGGCATGTCACCTTTTTAGATAAATCTTCCTTGTAATGATTCATGAGGAAAAGTTAACACCCATAAGATGTTATTCGAAAAGGAATAGAAGGGCACAAAAATGATCTATGGACTTGCATGTGGCATGATTATTTGACGTAAATCCTAGTAGGACCTAGGAAAGTTAGTGCCCGGATTATCAGGCATTTTTGCTTTGCCAAGGAAAGATAGGGTTATTGTGAACCATGTGATGCGTAGAAGCAATGAATCGCATGTTTACACGTATTGGTGTAGTTGTATCTATTGATCTAGTTTATTACCTTTGGGAAAGGTTCATCCTTGTCGCAAGACAAGTATATTGTGTTGTTTAAATCACCTAAACCACAGGGATTCATATGGGCATGGTTCAGTCGATATGATAAGTATCCCAAGTACTAACTAGGGTTTGGTGCGGCAAGAATTGACCTAGTTTTACATTTGTTGCCAAGTTAGAACCGCAAACCCTAAGATCTTACACACATTCGGAATGTGGAGTCAATTGGCTACTTATGCATAAAATGATCTAAGGTTTATCCTAAGGATCATTCGTTCAAAATGATGGAACCCCGACGGAGTTGCCTATCTTTAGTACCATGGGCCACATAACTAGGAATGGTTTGGAGAATACCCTAAAACCCTGAAGGTAAATTCCGTGACCGGAAAACGCTAAGCAATGGGTGGAATGATCCCGTGAAATTAGATGCAATACATGTGCAAAAAGCTGCAACATTGTATAGACTTGAGATTTGTCCACAAGAGAGTTTTTGTCATCTCTCGAAATGAGGTTGGCAAGTTATTGAAGGAATTTAACTTACAAGAGGATGAGTAATCATCCTGTTACTCACTTTCCTTGGGAAATAATTGCCAAGGGAAAGGAAAGTTAGGTATTTGCAAATGACCAGACAATAAACTAAAGCGACATGGTCGCTGGAACCTACCACAACAAACCTAAAGTATGGGTAGGGTATGACCCTAACCCAAGAATGATAGGAATCTTGCCAAGTTGCAATTGATTCCGGATCGAATGCGGGTTGCATTCGGAGGAAAGGAAGTCACTCCTTAACAGTTTGCCAGCTAAACGACCATTGAAATTGATTGTGCTTGTAACAGTTTGGAAAGGACTGTTTGCATTGTTTGCTCAATGAACTAAAGGATGAAAAAATATCTAAATACTTCAGGTTGAAGCCTGAAGGGAGAGGCAGCTTCAGTTACCCCCGACTGCCTGCCTGACCCTAACCAAGGGGGTTGTTAGCCGCGCCGGGAACGTGGACCGAACCTGCCGTGAGAGGTCTCTCCGTTGAGTTCTACTTGGAGCAGGAGGACGCTTGGGTGCCAGGGGGGGCTCTGGCTGTAAATCCCTCGCCTTCCCGGCCCTGCACAAGAGACTAACATAACTCGAGATTGGATCTCGAGGCCCGCATACTAGTCTACGGGCGGAAACTTGGGTTAGTGATCCCTGGTGGATTACTGGATAGCCTTCGGGCGGATTATGAATACGCCTACAGGCGGGGACTCCTTGTATTTCAAAGATAAAAGGATAAAATGATAATAAAGAAGTTGTTTGGCATTGTTTTCTTTATGTCCTGTGATAAGATTACGTGAAGGAACCAGTGCATAACAGGGTTAATCAAAGAAGCTGCTTGTATATGTCAAACTAATGTGGTAGGTAATTACATAACTAAAACAAACCGAGGAAAGTGCGGAGGATGGACCATGGGTCTATCATATGGATGGGTGGTCCCGGTTAGCCGGGAACTTTTCTCAAAGTCTTCGACGAACAGAGGTTGATCGTCATCTCCGGAACAAGTAACGAGAACGATGACTTAGAATTAACTATTACCCGATTCATGCTGTTTTAGGGGAACGGAATGGGACTATGCCTTATGGCAGAGAGGTCGAGCCTTGCTTCCCTCTCGTTTCCCATTCTCCTTGAACCAAGTGCAGCGTGAATCCGCTTCGGTCATGGCGTTTCTGCGTAAAGTAGTTCGCTCGGGTTTGACGCTAATTGTTGCTAGCTAATGAACAAACAGGGAAACCCAAATTCAGGTCGATCCTAAGTGGGAACGGCCAGGATACTTCCGCTACGTGGCAGACTCGGGAAGACCTAGATTGCAAAACCCGTAACATTCCATGGGAGTGCCGGGCGGAGTTTTCTAGACATCCTTTCCGATGGACTGCTAAGACGTGTCCTGAATGGTTCTAGTGGACACGTTACAGCATTCCACTAGGAAGCGAGTCTTGGTCCACCATCCTGCGATTAAACCAGCTCAGTGCGTTCATTCTCACAGGAGGGCGACTAAGAAATCCTTCTCTCATGACATGACCCTTTGGCAAAAAAGCCTGATGTTTCTCAAATACTATCTTCTTCATAGATTTTGACATACGAGAATCCAACCTTGGTCCACACAGAGGACATGCACGGTAACCTGACATGACTAGCCCTGTAGAACACACATGTACAATGAGGCATGTCATAACACCAACATCGCTCAAAGAAAACTAGCAAAATAAGAAAACACGCTTTACCAGAGCATTCTCCATAACCTAGAAAGTCATGCATGGTCCACATAAGAATTGCCCTTATAGTTGTGGATCGCCTACCAATATGTTTGCTCATGTCCTCCACTACAATTCCCTCCCACAACTCCTTTAGCTCATCAATTAGTGGAGAGAGGTAGACATCCATATTCTTGACTTTGTATCGTCCAGGCACAAGCAAGCTGAGCAAAAGGTGTCCTTTCTTGGTGGAAAGCCATGGCGGTATATTGTAGTTAACAAGGACCACGGGCCATACACTATAGGAGGTGGAACGTAAACCAAAAGGATTTACCCCATCCATGGCAAGACCAAATCGTAGATTCCTTGCCTCCTTTGAAAAGTCAGGGAAAGTCTCATCAATGTGATGCCATGCTTATGAGTCAGCTGGTGTACGCTGTACACCATCAGTGGATCGATTTTCCGCATGCCATGTAGTCAACTTTGCACAACTCTTGGTCCGAAAAATGTGACGAACACGCTGTATCAGTGGAAAGTGCCTCAAAACCTTTTGCGGAACAGTCTGTCCTTGCAAGTCATTTTGATACCTATCCGCACCGCACTTGGGACATGTGACCAACAATTCAAACTCTCCCCGGAAGAGAACACAATCATTGGGGCAAGCATGAATGTAATTATAATCCATGCCTAGCTTTCACAGCACTTGTCTTGCATCATCACAAGACTTAGGCATCGTGTTTTGGGTAGGCAAAATGTAAGATTTCAACGTTCTACAAATTTCAATGAAGCACGTTGTCGAAGGATTTTGGAAAGCAAAGTCACGACCAGAGAGGACTTTGACTAATTTCAGGATAGAAGATCAATCAAGCGAGATCACGATTCAATTTGAAAGAAGGTCACCTCAATTTCGGATAATGGCCCTATAATCAACTTGTTCAACATCAACAGCTTCAGCTTCATAAAGGAAACAAATCTGATTTTTAAACTAGCTGCTCAAAAACTGAAGTCCTTCACTTTGCTTGTTGCAGAAGCTTCAAATCATTCCCTGAAGAGTATAAACTGCTTACTCATAGACAACTAAAACAAGATTTTGACTATTCCCCTCTACAGAAATTATCTGCTATACAGAACTTGTCCACAATAATAGCATTAAGATATCAAATACAATAGCAGCATCAAGATGTTCCTCTCTACTGCGACACCAAAACAATCTGTGTATTGAGCTCCACAATGGTGGAAGATCAAACAATCAGCTTGAAAGAGTAATGTCTACTTTGAAAACAATGATCAGGAAAGCCAAACCAGAATCCATCATATATATATGAAGCAAAGGGAGGTCTGCACAGCTTCCTAAAGTGGCGGAAGAGATCCATTAACATCACAAGTATATTCCAAATGCCCTTCGACCCCCCAAGCTTACATACATGCACTGCGCAGACCTTGACCCATATATTTTCACCTGATTTCTCTCTCAGAACATCTGTCATGGCTGTCTGTAATGGTGCAACCTGAACTTTGCAAAGACGAGTTTTGCGAAACACCTTAATAGCTTAAAGGGTCCCATCTATTAAGCTGCGATGTAGAACCACTTTTCCGTAGCTCCCACGACCAATCACACACTGTCTAACAAATTCATTCACCATCTTATTTCCATCAATATCCTTAACATAATAGGCCTTGAAGAAGGTTTATTACATCTGGGTTTGAAGCTTCTGGTACATCCTGCAAAGTATCACCAATGAAAGGGTAGCTGCCAAAAAGCATACAGTAAAGTGTGACTCCCAATGCCCAAATATCTGCTGCTTTGCCATGATATGTAGAGTTAGAGCAACATTCAGGTGCTGTGAAAATAGGTGTACCTGGGACCTGTGTATCTCATCATTGTTATCCTTAAAGGTTTGGCTTATGTCAAAATTTACCAATTTTGATCCTGCCTTCCCTACTTACAAGAAGGTTCTCGGGCTTGATATCACCATGTATGACATTCTGCTTGTGAAGGTACATGAGTCTTTCAACAACATCTCTAAAATATCACAGGGCAGTAGCTTCTCCAATTCCTCCAGAAGCCTTTGCCAGAATTCTGCCACTTAGAAGTGCAGATAGCTCTTTGATTTGTTGAAGTAAGAACGGCGAGCACAGAAAGGACTTCCTCTTGAGAGTTGAGACATTATGGGCAATCTCAGCACAGAACTTCCTGTTATGCATCATCAGAAGATCTAGCTCAGCAGAGTTGTGCACCAAGAACTTCTTAAATCCATTGGGAAGGACATGTCGAGTCTTCTTGTTCTGTCCTTGATGTGCTTAGCCAGAAATTAAAGTGTTCCATGAAACTGCATCTTGCTGTAAGGATTTGTCAAATACACTTTGCCCATCCACCAAGCTTCCACACTTGCAATACATGTCGATAAGTGCATTGCCAACATAAATAGCTATAGCAAAACCATATTCTATAATGTCAGCATGAATAAGCTTACCCTGTTGCAGAGACTTACTGCCACTGCAGGCTTTAAGGGTTGCGACAATCACATGTACATCTGTCTTCTCACCAGATTGTCTCATCAAATGAAATAGTTTGATAGCCTACTTGTATTGGCCAAACTTGGAATGTGCAGATGAGATTGCATTCCATGCAAAGGTGTCGGGCTTTGATAATCTGGTTGTACATAAATTCAGAAAACCCATGTATTCATGGTTCTTGAGCTTGATGATATCATCACGAATCCCATAGCCACCCAAGCAGACTGCACTGATAAAAATAATCAAGGCCAAGATAAAAACTATCACTGACGCTCTTCCGAAGAACATCAAAACTCTCTGAAGCACATACTGAGTTTAGAAACCTGCTGCAGCATTTACTACAACTAGATAGAGAGCAAAAAGCACTGAAAATCGATGGAGTAGATAATATTCGATCACTGACATTGAAGAGGAGAAAGCACGACCAAAATAAATGTCGCCCTTGCCACCTGGGTGCAACTCCTAACTCCCGGAACCCCCTCTTTTTTCCGTTTTTCTTCATTGCTTTTTCCTTCCCTACGCCCCCAGGCACTTCCGACACACATGCTTTCTTTTTCTTTTTCTTTTCCAGGCGGCCTACAATAACCCCCCTTTTTCTTTTGCTTTTTCAAAAATCAGCCGACCAATTTCAGCATATTCTGTAACAAGTGCATTCCAGGAGAGTGTATCTCGATCTGGCAGCCTGTCAAACACTTGTCGTGCATCTTCCACAGAACCACATTTGCAATACATATCCACTAGTACGCTGCCTACATAGAGATCAATTTCCAAACCCCTTTTGGTTGCTTCAGCATGCAAGACTTCTCCTATTTCTAAGGTTCCATTGGCACCAGAAGCCTTAATCCCCCTGACAAACATGACAGCTTCCACAGTCAGACCTTCCACTTGCATCTCTTCCAAACAGTTCACCACTTGTCCACGAAGCCCACATTCTACATATCCTGAAAGCTTCATAGTCCAAGAAACTGCGTTTCGAACTGGTAGCTTGTCAAAAACTTGGCAGGCATCTCCATGAAAGCCACATCTGGTATACATTTCTACCAGCATGTTTCCCACAGGGAACTCCCCTTCAAATCCCCTTTGAATTATTTCAGCATGCATTTCACGTCGTGTTTCCAAAGCTCCTGTGATGCCACAATTTTTCAAGTTGCAAAGATAAATGAAAGCATCTGGACAGTTGCATTTTGTGTGAACACTTCAGCACCTCATCTTCAGGCCCATGTTCAGCATATCCTGCAACCAACGCAGACCACACAACTACATCTTGAACAGGTAGTGCATAAAAAATTTGGCATGCCTCTGCCAGTAATCCACAATTGATGTACATGTCTACCAATGTGTTGCCCATGTACATAGCTATTCCAAATCCCCTAGTAATTACTTCTCTATGTATTTGATAACCTGTTTCTGGAGCTCCTGTGATACTAGATGCCATCAAGATGTAAACGAATGTGATGGGATCAGGGCCACAACCTTCAAGTTGCATTTGTTGAGAACATTTCAGTGCCTCATCACCAAGGCCATGTTCCCCATATGCAGATCTATGCCCGAGGCTTTATGAATCCGCGTAATCATTGTCTTTGTCCGCTCCTCCTGATGCAAATCTTTTACCATCCCTTGAATAGGCCACACAATACACGATATCTTTGTGCCCCTTAAGACTATGAACAACAACCCCTTGCAAAGTTTGAATGTACAAGCTCAGTCTTTCTTCTTCCTCTTCACCTCCATTGCAAGATCCAAGGTAGATGGTAATCGATCTTCTAATGCTTCTGAAACTAATCCAAACTTCCCAAACATATCCACCACTATGCTTCCCACAAATATATTCACTTCCAAACTCCTCTCCACTATACTGGCATGTAGAAAAAAATGCAAACACAATGACTAAGTATGTACAAAGTAACAAATGTCACACACACAACTTTTTGGTGGATTTCACACCTCGGATGCGTAGCAGTACGACAATGTTATTAGAGTACTACATAGCACATTTTAATGGCTTTCAATAAAGAATCATATACATCATAATATACCTGAATAGCTCTGTCACACTCGCATCACTCCATCCATACTTTTTTTGTATGCTCAACAATGCAAGAAGTGTCTTCAAATGGGATACCCGACTCCAATCATACAATGGAATGGCAGCCTCCACAATTAAAGGATCTTGGGATTCCGAGTCCATTGGAAGCAATGATTCGATCATGTCCTCTAACTCAGGCTCCAAAAAAGCAAGAGGATCGTCCATGTCTCCAACATTCTCACCCATAGAAGGGGGTTGAGAGTTATCACCTTCTATGAGAGAGTTAGTTATCTCAGACGGCATTTGTATAGAGCGCGGATGAACCCGTCTTACTGGACACAAGAGATATGCGGACTGCAATGTATCGACATGGCCCTGACCCTGTAAAGGACATTAAGGAGATAACTTCTAATATAACCCCAAACTGTTATACTTAAATCAATTACATGTCATATAGTAATGAGAGAGAACTTACCGCAATCTCGTAATTCAAGACTGCTTGGTCAATTATCTCAACTTGAAACTCTCCATACCATTGCACATGGTCTATGGACAAATGACATTTCCGACAAATGGCCAATTCGCATTGCGTGCATTGACAGGGGACACGTTGATTGAGCCAAGCCTCACAATCCCCACCATGTTGGTCGTGAGTGCTAGACATCTTGAGTGCGATGTAATGGAATGATAATTTAATAACGATTCTATATTGTATATTGGGACCACTCCACTATATATATTTCAGGTCTTTTTTTTAAAAAAATTGTACCTATCTCTTTGAGTTCGGCTCTAAACTTATCTATCTTTGAGGTCGGCTCTAAACTATGCTCACACACAAACATTTTTATAACAGTTAATAGATCTTCCACTATGCCTTGAAAGGCACAACTCCTTTTGAAGCCTTTATTGGTCAAACGCTAGTAATGAGTTGTTTGAAAGTTTTTGGAAGCATTACTTATGCTCATAGAAAGAAATTAGACTCTAAATCTCTCAAACGTATTCTCATGAGTAATAGTAACATCACCAAAGCATTTTACTTTTATGATCCTAGAAAAAGAAGTATTTCTACATCTAGAAATATCATTGTGGATGAATATGTAGTTTAGAAAGATCTTGCAAAAGATACAATCCAAACAAAACAAGCATCTCATTTCTCTTTCTCTACATCTCTATCTCTCTCACTTTCTCTCTAAAATTATAATCAAGCAAAACAAGCATCCCCCTTCATACTCCTTTCCATTTCTCTTTCTTTCAACACTTCTTACCCTATATACATTGCAAAGATTGAAGAGAACCAACACAAGAAAAAATATAAAAACACTCTCTTCCATTTCTCTCTTTCAACACTTCCTAACCTACATTGCAAATTAAAGCAACACAAAGATTGAAGAAAAACCAACACTTTCTAACCTACATTGCAAAGTTTAAAAACCAATACAAAAAAAAATTTAAAAACACTCGCTTCCATTTCTCTCTCTTTCAACACTTCCTAACCTACATTGCAAAGCAACACAAAGCAACACAAAGATCGAAGAGAAACCAACACTTTCTAACCTACATTGCAAAGCAAAACAAAGATTGTAAAGAAACCAAAACAGGGCATACTGTCGTGCTCTCTTCTTCTTCCATGACCTCTTCATGCGGGCGACGTTCCTCTCCTCGCATGCGGCTTGCGGCTTGCTTTCTTGCTCACCTCCCTCCCTCTCTTTCTCACCTCCCTTTCTCTTTCTCTCCGCCTTCGCCTTGCTTCTACAGTTTGCGCGCGTGTTTGAAAGAAACATTCAGGTTTCCGCAAAATGTTACCAGAGTAAGTCATTGCTATTTGCTATTAGCGTTGCTATTTACGTCGTTATTTGCGTCGCTAAATAGAGACGCTAATAGCAATATTTTTAGCGATGCAGATAGCAACGCTAATACCGATGCATTTTTTGACTTAAAATATCTTGAGGATTAGCGACGTAAATAGCGATGCCGAAAAAAAAACGTCGCTATATGTGTGTACCCTTGTAGTGCTTGATAAAATTATCATCATTAAGATAAATAATCTTGACCAATCTTCTAGCATTTACAATTACCCTCCAACCATAAGAATGACTATTATCTTGATGAGGGTTCTACAAATAACAACACAAAGAAAAATCAAATAACTTTTTTGTGGTAGTTTATGGAATCAAGTATCTTGATGTATTTGATAAAAATCTTACCTCAACTTGTTTATACTCTAGTTGTGTAAGTAGGAAATCATGAAAACTAAAGTGGGTTTGTTGTGATAAGTCGTAGTCTTAAAGGATATTCAATTCTATTATTATTATCGTCATGACGTTGCGATGCATATGGGCTAGATTTTGACATGGAAGTGATATATGTTGTATTTAAGGGTTGCAAGACCAAAATTTGAGAATGTGTGGTTGTCATAATGCAAAAATTAATTATCTAGTAAATGTAAAACATGTAAATTTAAAAAATATGATAATAGTTGATAAAAACTATATGTGGATAAAATAGTGTATGTTGGTTGCCATGGTTTGTTTCTACTATTGTATAATCAGGAATTGTAGAATAATGAGTATTTATAATAGATGTAATTTTAAAAATTAGAGAAAAATAGGAAAAAATATTTTTTAAATCCAAGGAAGTGGAAGAAAATACTATAACATTTTCAAATGTTTGGTGGGATGTGGGATATGAGGTCTAGCCTCAATCTACATCCATATACGTGTTAAAGTGCTCGTTTAGGGGGTGTTTCTATGGGAAATGACACATAGTATGAATTTCAAACGAGGACTAAAATGTAAAATTTTTACATTAAAAAAACAAATTGTTATGCATTGAAGTGTAGCATTTATGTTTCGATGAGTATCTCAAGGAATGGAAGTACAGGATAGCACGATTGTTCCATTTTCTCATTGCAACATTGCGTTAGGAAAAAGCATGAAAAGAATGTCTTCGCACAACACATGCACCCTTCAAAACAACTAGGAGAGTGTAGCACTCTCTAGCACCAAGAAGGTCTTCGAAAAGGGGATGGAAAATGCATTTTGAAAAGCTAGACCTCAGATAGAAGAGTTTAACTCTTCGAGCATGATGACATTCAAAGTGGGGAAGAATATTTCTCCTCTCGATCCATGTGCTTATAAAAAATTCAAGATTTTTCCTTAGTAAACTTACCATTAAAGGGGGAGGGACCTAGCCCATCTTCTCGTCCTGATGTGTCTTGTTAGTACATTTGTCTTTGGATGGTTATTTAAATATTATGCTCACTTACCTCTTTCAAACATTATCTCCAAAATGTGTAATTTTTCTGTGTGATTTATAAATCACACATTACTATGTTTGTGATAGAAGCTGGCTCCAAAGTCAAAGAAATGTATTTTTCTTGGTGATTTTGGTGGGATGGCATACCACTTATGGGACTGAGAGGCTAGAAATGTTGTTCATAGCAATGACATGTACTTGAATGAAGACAAGATGCATGAAAAGTCTACAACCACTATGGAGATTAGAAGGTTTATTTTTGAAGAAGATGAACATGTGCATGATAGATAACATGCTAGTCAAAATAAACAATAAGCATTCCCTAATGTACCTTCCATTGTGTAAGGTTAAAGAGCAAAACAACATGCTCCACCTATTGTACATAGGTAAGGATGAGTCTCTAAAACTCATGGCATATATATTCCATCTCTTGATTACATCATGTTGACAGACTATGAATAGTCCTCCTATTATAAGGAAGCCATGTTAATGGAAGACAAGGATAAGTCTGAGCAATCAGAAATGGAGTTGTTGCATACAAATCAAATTTGGAATCTTGTTTAGTTTCTTGAGGATAAGCATGCATTAACATTCAAATGGGTGTACAAGTTGAAGATCACACCTCATGATGTAAATCTTGATCCATATTTGAAAGTGGGATTTGGGAAGGTAGCTTATATAGCATTTAGGGTAGACTCCACCTTTAAGTAAGACAACAAGATTTGACCATGTGGTCAAATAATAAAAACATTGAAGATGATCAAAAGTGCATGGAAATTCCCAAATTCTCTAATATAGTGTTCAAAGTACAAGGCACGACTTGTTGTTAAAGGGTTTAGGCAACAAACGAGTATTAAATTTGATGAGATTTTCTCTCCAGTTGTTAAGATGACTACTTTGGGGTGTGTGCTTGCCCTAGTTACCAAAGAGTGTATGGAGCTTGTCCAAATGGATGTCAAGATGGCGTGCTTGCATCATGGTGATCTTCATGAAGATGTGTATATGCAACAAGCATGAGGATTTATTGACAAGGGCATGGAGCACTTGGTGTGTAAGTTGAGAAGGGCAAGGAGTGTCTAAGTTGAAGAAAAGCCTTTATTGTCTAAAATAGGGACCAAGGGAGTGGTATCACAAGTTCCACTTAATTATGCTCTCTCAAGGTTACAAAAGGAATGAAATGGATCACTATCTCTACACTAGGAAAATGAAAATGGGTAGTTTGATGATTTTGATCCTTTATGTAGATGATATGTTAACTACCATGAAACACGGTGATAGGAAATTTCAACCTTGACATAAATATTACATTCAAATTGTTACATGAGGGACATAGGTAAAGTAAGCCACATACTTGCGATGTGCATTTGGCAAGACAGATATAAGAAGCTACTTTAATTGTCTCAAATAGAGTATGTAAACAATGTGCGCAAGCATTTCAATATGGAGAGGGGGAAGTCATTGAGCACTCCATTTCCTTCACATGTGAAACTCTCACTCATGGATTGTCCTAATTTTGATGAGGGGAAGGCTGAAATGGATAAAGTTCAATCTTCATCCACATTTGGGAGTTTGATATATGTTATGATTTGCCACACACCCAGACATTGATTTTGCAATGGGAGTGGTTAGCAGATACATGTCAAACCATGTCAAGAAACATTTGGAGGTAGTGAAAGGGGTTATGAGATACTTGAATGGTAAAAAATACATGTGCATTTGCTTTGAAAATAAAGAAGCATATGTAGTGGGTTACATGGATATTGATTATGTAAGAGATATGGACAAGAGAAGTTCCACTTTAGGCTATGTCCTCATATGCATTGGCAGTGTAATCTCATGGACATCTCATTTATAAGATTATGTTACTATGTCTACCCATAGAGGCTGAGTGTGTTGTAGCATTAGAGATCTGCTTACTCATCTAGTGTGGGAGACTTGTGAATCAATGTCACGATACTTGTGGTGTATGTGCTATAGCTAGAGTGCTGTACAATTGGCAAAGAACCTTTGTTTCATGCAGAGACAAAGCATGTGGATGTGAAGTATCACTTCATTGATGAGGTATTGGAGGATAGGTGGATAGAGCTTACCAAGGTTTACATGAATCAAAATCCTACATATCGTATTACAAAAAGGATACCTTCATAGTACTTCTATCAAACCTTGATGGGAATTATGTAGATAGTTCATTCTACATGTATGTACATATATACATAGTCACCCCATTACTTAAAGGAATATTGGCCTTTAAGTGCGAGGTTGTTTGGGTGGTAGAGCCCATCCCTAAGTAATTGGGCACTCAGACACCATTCATTCTATGCCATTTGACTAATAAGGATTCTTAAACACTAGTCACAAATTGTGACAGGGAGTCCACACATCACGCCATATGACCTTATTCTCCAAGCTCTATGTGTCACACACACACACACACACACACTCACGTATACACAAAATCTATGAACTCGCTTTACACACACACACACACACACACACACACACATGTATGTATGTATGTATGTATAGAAATTTTGCATGGGGAGTGATCAACAAGCTGTTAGATTTTAAGAAAAAGTGTTTGAGTCAAACGCTCATATTCAAAGTGCAAGAATTAACTAAGCCCTTCAAAATCTCTACATATGCATCATATTATGGCACTGGGGGAGTGTTAATATAAGATGGTCACCATGTAGCCTATGAATCCAAGAAGTTCACAGACACAAAAACTAGGTGGAGTACACATGAGAAGAAGATGCTAGCAGTAATCCATTATCTTAGAAAGTTGAAGCATTATGTACAAGACAAGCACACAATCATGTTCACATACAACATATCACTCAAATACTTTGAGCCCTAGCCTAAGTTTTTTTACCAAACAAGCTAGATGGTTAGATTTTCTGGAAGAATTCAACATGAAAATGAAACACAAGCAACAATCCACAAACAAGACAGCACATGTATTAAGTCGCAAGCTAGATTTGAAAGTAATGAGTGTAATCAATAGAAAATGTCTAGGGCTAGTAAAAGAGGCCTTAGATCATGACCAAAAAATGCAGAAACTAATTGAAGAACTATGAGCTATGAAGACATCACATGGCACATACACACTAGAAGAAGGTATCCTTTTTGTAGGCATGAGATTTTACATTCCCAATAATGTGGAGTTAAATAATATCATCCTACATGAAGTGGATGATGAGAAGCTACGGGGACACAAGGGCCAAAGCAAGACATTAGAGGCCTTAAGGAAATAATTTTTCTAGCCAAACATAAAGGAGGAGGTCATAGACTATGTCAAGACTTGTTCCCTTTGCTAGCTAGTGAAAGCTCCATGCACCAATCCAACTGGCTTACTTCAACCAATGCTAGTGGCAAGCCACCCATGGGACATTATTAGCACGGATTCTATTGTAGAACTCCCAAAATCCCATGGGTTTACCATCACCTTTGTAGTAGTGGACTTTGTTTCCAAGCAAGCGCACTTGATGCTCACTAAGTCACCATTGAATACCAAGGCAATAGCCCGCCTTTTCTTGACTTGTGTCTTCAAGTTACATGGGCTATCCTTAGGCATTGTATGACATTGAGATGGTCGCTTCATGAGCAACATGTGGAAGAAACTCTTTAAAGCTCTTGAAACATAGCTTAGATTCAAATCATCCTTTCACCTTGAGACAAGTGGGTAAACAAAAAGAATGAACCAAGGTATTGAATGCTATGTCAAAATTTATGCTCGACCTTGCCCTGAAGCACCACTACAGTGCTCAACATTGGACCAAGTCTAAATCTAGATAGGAACCATAGTAGAGCTCGGCATGTGACCACCCCAACCTTGAGATCACAACCATGGACCATGTCCAAATCTCGTGTCCAAATCCCCTAACCTAGGCCAAGAGCATGGAGATGGTGATTCCCTTCTAGATGACCTGCTCTCTGAAAGAACCTCTGCATGCACCTTCAACATCATGAAGTTGGCTAGCCTTGCTCAAGTCTAAGCCTACCTCACTCAATTTGAGGCCCTCTCTCTCAAAATTTGGCATTGGATTCATTCCCTCTTTAGCATTGCGTCTTGGAAAAAAATGAAACTAAAAGGATTCTAAGCTTACCTCATCTAGATCACTTTCAAACTGGACCATCTATAGTAGCAATTCTAGCTCAGTGTCCTTTACCTAGAGAAGCTCTCTGTTTAGCTCATCTACCACAATAATCCACAACCACCCCTCTTGATTTGTATTGACTTATGGCTATAGAAACATCATCTCTAGTACAATCCACTCCCACCACTCTACCAACTATCAAAAGGCCTAGCAGCACCTTCACTTTGTCCCCTACCGAATCCTAATCTACTTCACCCTCCACTACCTTCCCTTCCACCACTATCCATTCTAGTCCCCCCCTCTACCACCCCCATGGATTGGCTTCAAGACTGACATCAAGGATGAGGGTGACATCAGTAGTGGGTGTGAAGAGTAATTCTATGGGTCTGAGTCTAGCATGCATGCTAGTGTTAAAGGTGGTGGTAGTGAATGGCATTTTAGCCAAAGTTTCTAGTAGCACATTAAGGAGTCGATGGGTGAAAATGTAGTAAAGGCCACCAAATAAAGTGCATAGTGGGAGAGACTATCTCACTACCTAACATGGCACATGGGAGAAGAGAATATCCCATTGCAGATAGGGGCCTATATAATAGTAGGAAACAAAGCATGATAGTTGATTGTTGTTTGAGCATACTCATAGTCCTATAGGCCAAGTAGCAAGGAGTTCTCTTTCTCCATGCCATATCCTATATGAGTATTTTGCCAAGTCTTCTTTGACTGGTATCTTGAGTGCTCTCCCAGTAGAGCTTATCTTGTATTGTTTCCCTAGTCCTTATACTCGGTATTAGTACTGCCCTCGATCGTATATGTACCTTGCAATTATTTAGTCACTTGTATTGTGTTATAGTCATTTGTTCTCGAATTGATGTACTATTTTTTCTATTTCGACAATATATTTTGATTGAGTTTGAGTACACTTTGTGTTTGATCTCTATGCTATGATTATATCCCACTCTCCAACTTGGTCACTATATTTTGAAAGTGATGTTAATGTTTGTTGGTGTCAGCTCTAAGTGCTCCCATTGTTATTTGTGTGGCAATTGTGCTTAGATATTGATTAAAAGGGTCTTAACATAGGCCATGCTAGCAAGCTAGTTAGTGTCTGCTAGACTCATTTGTAGGGTCTTAATGTAGTATTTTCTATTAAGCTAGTTAGTGTCTACCACCACACAATGACTTGGGGGTCTTAACAAAGCTTTTTCTATTAGGCTAATGAGTGTCTACCTAGTAGACTCTTTGTTTTCATTGGTTTTTTGTTACGTCCACCCATTACTCAATTATATTTGAGGATTGGAGGCTTGAAAGTCCTATGATAATATAAGGCACGACTCAATGTACATTGAAAGTCTTGTTGGTATTCTCCTTGAGCCATGTAGTCAAGGACTAACCTTTTGACTAAAACCCCTATGACAATGAGATATGATGGCTGAGTTTTTTGAACATATGAGCTGATCTATATAAACATAAACCATAAAGAGTATCAAGCTACTTTAAATAACATACATAATAGAGCACAAACAAAGCTTTTAATCCTACCCCTTGACAAAAATCAAGGCATGAATTCCACAAGGGATAGGCCAAGCATAATCTAAAAGAGATTTTGAGCTAGTCGCTAATCAATTGCTCCAACGCAAACTGTCTAAAAAGGGCTATCAAAGGAGTTATTCTAAGTGGTAGTCTAACCTGCCTACTCTAGCATATTTTTCCATTTTACCATATTTTTCTTCAGTGTTTTATACTCTAGCATGCAAAATGGAGGGAGCTGAGCATATTGTGACCCAAGGAGAATAGAGAATTGGCCTCATGTCCAGTCTTGGTATCCAAGACCCTACCAAACTCTTACAAGGTGATACCAAATCTTTTTTCTTCCACTCACTTTTGTTTTCACTCTAACCATCCTTTTTTTTTCGACTAAATGCCAACCCCAAGAAGGCAAAGCATCAGTCAATAGACTCATCCCTAGGAAGGCAAGGCATTGGCCAACAAAATCATCCCCAGGAACCTACGAGGTCATTGCAAGGCAATGAACACTATCCTTTTTTATCAATCAATGTTTGCAACTCCACCATATAACACCCTTTCACTGATTAAGGTCTGTGCATGAAAACCCTCAACTCCATTTGTTGGTGCAACCACTCTAAGTTCTGCAAACCTTATAAAGTGGCCTCCCACAAGTAACATCAATCAATCCTTCAATGCACCTTTGAAAATCAAGATCCACAAAGGAAAATGCCTTCCCAAACTTCCAAACTTGTCATTGATATATCCTCCAATTTTTTTTCCCTTCATATCACATGCAATTGCTCTTCTGATGATAATGATATGTACTCTCTCATGTGTGCGTGCATCTAAAATTTACTACATATAGCTATAACAGGCCTCATATCATGCTAGTGCTCAATGATAATACAAAACATGAATAAACCCAACCCATGGTATGGAAGTAATTGATAAAATCAAGAGATGAGATCCATGCAGTGTATTAGACAAGTGCAACATGAAGTGCTTGTGAACACATCGTTCCCATGGCATACAAGAGTCTCAGCAAGAAATCATACATGTTCCAAGATGTTTAGTAGCTACTAGAAAACTCTAGCTCCAACCTGTCCAAAAAAACTCCAATCTCGAATAAAGCTATCAAGTTTTCACACTTTAAAAAATCCAACAAAATGACTAAAACAATTCCTAAGCTAGACAAACATAGAAAATCCAACTTCAAAAGGATAAAACAAAACACACAAACGACTAAGCTAACAAAAATCCAACCTATCTATAGTTTTTCTAGGGGTGTTCAGTTTTTGAAAAAATGCTTGAAAGCATGAGAAAATAAAACTATCTTCTAGGTCACGCAACATCAAAGGAGAGGACTATGTTTTGTTATTCTTTATGTGTTAAGACTATGCATGCTAGGGCCAATCCATGGAATGTAGGAGAGCTATAGTAGGGACCATATCATTCAGCTAGGGGATGCCCTTTGTATGTATAAATTGAGGTGAAGTAATCACATATGTATGAGAAGCTCCCACTACAATAGAAACGAGGCATAGACGCACATGTTAGATGCGCAAAGTTGAGCACGTCTATCACAGTGTCTATAAGTGCGTGTAAATGTGCGTGTAAATAGATGTGAATTTTGCGTCTATATATCCGTGCAAATAGATGCGCATATACACACAAAAATAGACGCACACGTCAAAATTCAAATCATACTTAAATCATTTCTTTTCAAACTACGTCTTTCCTTTCTTGCATTTTTTGCGGTTCTGAAGCTTGAGTTTAGCCGACATGTAGTCTCTTCATGCCTCACCTCCTCATGACTCACCTCTTTTTACATTTCAAACACACAAGAAGGGAAAAAGGAAAGCCAAGGAGAGGAAGAAAGAGAGAACAAGAGAGAGGAGAACAAGAAGAAGCAGCAAGCAATCATCAAGGGAGTGTAACTTACCAAGGAGAGGAAGAAGGAGAAGGAAGAAGCGCCACCACCTGCCATACCAAACACCCAAGGTGAGTCTCTCTCTCTCTTTTTCTCTCTCTCTCTCTCTTTGTTTCTCTCTTCCTCTCTCTGCTCTATCTGTGTATTTAGGATTTGTGATTCCATTATGTATTGCATTTTGTAAATCATCAATGGCGGTCGTCGGCCTAAAATCAGCCGACCGAGCACGTCTGATAGCGTGTCTACATCTCAGTGTTGTAGACGTAGATATAGATGCGAAAAATGTTCTCTAGGGGCGCGTCTGTGAGCGCATGTGCTCTACAATGTACACGCGATGATACACGTGCTGACAGATGCCCACAGAGACGCAGGTATAGATGCGCACAGAGACGCAGGTATAGACGTATAAATAATATGTTTTATCTACACAGGGTAATATGATTTTTCTTGTGTAGATATGGAATCCTGGATCCTCCAGCACCCCATTCAACAAGGAGAAATTCATGGGGGAGATGACCAATTATCTTGGTCGCCCTCCCACTGCAGATGAGATTTTCAGCGTGATGTCCGGGACACCTATCACATCTTTGCCTACACAAGGATCAGCTGAGGTACATGGATCGGCCGAAGCACGTACATCTACAGAAGCACGTGCATCGAGTGAGGTAGAGGGTAGTGCACGTCGAGGGAGGAGGAAGAGTGGTGCGGGGGGACGAGGAGGTCGAGGGCTTTGTGAGGGTTGCCTAGGTGGTGGCTCTCGATCACCCTCACCAGAAAATGAGAGAGGTGAGCATCCACAAATGCACTACTCTATCACTGATGTTGGTGGTATCTTGCATGACTTTGAGGGGAGGGAAGTGATAGCCTACTTGAGGAGTGTCGTGCATGCCACATAAAAAGATTGCATGATTCCCTTCAAGCACCAAAAAAATGGTTTGTGGCAAGAGGTGCTGCGGGCCGTACATAAAAGGTACCCTAATCCCGAGAATTCACGATTCTCAGATGATTGGGGACGGTCAAAGGTGAGAGACGCGCTTCATAACAAGCTGTCTCACCTTATGACGTGCGCCAAGGAGTCATTGTGGAGACAAGAGCAGGGGCGCCCTGGATATGGCCAACCACCCAATTGCCACTGCAAGGAGTGGAAAGAGGCCAAGAAGAGAGCAGCGGAGAAAATGACAAGTCGCTAGCATGCAGAGGCGCGACGTATCCAGATGGCAACCATGGGATCATCGCATTATGGATCGGGTGGTAGGGATTCATGGGAGGCTGAGTTTGTAAGTATTATTTGATTTCTTTTTTTAAATTAAATTTTGTAATTTGTTTCACTTCATTATGTAATGTGTTTTAATATGTTGTATGTTCAAATTGTTTTGTAGCATCATATCGTTGGTAGGATGCCTACTCCTAGAGAGGTAAGCTACCATCGAGGTCATAACCGGGCATCCACTTGGCAGCATTTCTACGAGGAGGGACTCATCCAGGAGGAGCAATATAATCGCGCCATGAGGATTCCACCACCAGAAGAGGTATGCTTTATTTTTTACATGAAAAGTATAGATAACTCTAATTTATTGTTTGTAATGGTATTTATATACCTTAATCCTTTATGTAGGCGAACCCTGATGCAGTTGAGGATAGCGAAGGGGGGACTAGCAGTAGCGGCACAGGCAGCGGTGGTGGTAGCGATTATGATGCCTCTTCTGAGGAGATATAGAGGAGCCCCATGCATGCATGCCTCCCCTTGGCTTGTAATTTTCATTTTTGATATGTATTACTTTCAGCTAGTTCTTGCGACCATGATGTCACAAGCACTAGAACTCATAATGTAAAAATCTTTCATCTATATATATGAAATTTCGTGTGCTGCATACATTGTTTTGTTTTCAGTATCCAATCTTCGAAATAATCTTTCTCTGTTATCCCTAAGCATACAATTTGATGTTGATGGGGGGAAAAAAACCAGAGAGCATGCAATTTGATGTTGATGGGGGGAAAAAAACCAGAGAGCATGTGGTAAGCCACATGCTCTGATTTTTTTTTCATACCTCTGTTTTGCGCGTCTATTAGCATGCCTAAATTGTAGGATAAATGCACGTCTATTTTCGTCAAAAACTTTCAGAGTAAACGCGGTTTTAGACGTGTAGATACATGCTTGTATAGACGCACAATATGAATATATCCACTTTTTTAAAATATGATTATATATTTACGTAGCGCATTTATACACGCGTCTATAGGCGCGTCTAAGTGTGCGTGTAACTCTGATCATAAGCGCGCTTTTAGACGCGATTTTGTAGACGCGTTAATAAACGCGCCCGACATTTTTTTTCACAATTCAAATATTGCGTCTACAAGCGCGTCTATGAACCCTTTTTTTTGTAGTGTCCCTATGCTTGGAGTCAGGATGGGAAAACCATTAAACTACAATTTTGACAATCATCTCTACAAACACAATATTTAGGTTGTAACGTGTCCGCTAGAACCATTCAGGACACGTCTTAGTTGGTATCAGAGCCGACTTATAATGGAATTGTTTCCATAAGATTTCATTAGAAGTGAAGTAAAGAAATTGTTCCTGTCCAAACATTTTCTCATCTTCGATACTGTCTTGCAGAATTACGAGGCATGGAACAAGTTTTTGGTGTTCCGGATCATGTTCATGACTGCGATGCATTCTCCGCATTATAGGCAGAGAATTGAAATGATGAACATCTTGGAGCAGATTTATAACCCATCACCTCTATATATAGAGCGAAGATGGACTGGGTCTTCAGGAATCTACTACATAGCTGCCCACCGGTTCGCTTATCTACAAACCAACCTGAAGAGGATCAAATGGTTGGAAGATTTGAAAGTCGTGAAGCTGTTCATTTTTGTGGAAGCTCACGTGAATCCGACTTTGCATATTCGAGGTCGGAGGGTTGAATTAAACTCATATGTTTATGAGGAAGTAACCCGTGTAATTCCAGCTGATAGGATCAAGGTATTGGGACGCCATGGGAAGTATGGTTTCCAACGGAAAGGATATCCCGAACTTTCGATGAATTATCGATTCCTAAAGATACATGACCCAAAACCCTACTACTACACAGTTCCTGTAGACAAATCCAATACCATGTTGTTCGCCCCAAACTAAATGTAATCATCGCTCGAGTTGTTGTATGAGGCTACGCCATATAAAAATAAATAAGGACTTCTTTTATCACTATCCGATTGTGCATCAAAGTTGTTGCAAAAAAGTCTAGTTGCTTCATGAGTTACGAATTAGCTGAACTAAAGATAAGCTAATGGCAATTATCATATAATAACGTTAAGAAAACTTTTTACGCCAGGCACAACCCCACGTACAGGTTCCAAATTCACCCCCTACGGCAAGTATGACTGTGATCCAGGAGAAGAAGTTCCTCCTCAAACAAATAAAGCCACCCGAGTTTGACGGGAGAGGCAGATTCGTCCAGACGGACGCTGAGATTTGGATTGAATCTATGGAGGACTACTTCGAAGCCGCTGGCACTGCACCAACCAATCAGGCCATGCTCGCCAAATTAAAACTCACCGGTGAAGCCAGACTATGGTGGAAACAATGGTGCAGGGATCAAGGGATTTCAGAGGGGTCCGTTACCTGGGAGAAGTTAAAGCAAGCCGTGCAAGGGAGATATTTGCCACCCGCATATCGTACACAGAAAATGAATGAGTTCTATGAGCTAAAACAGTTAGGACTCACGCTTGACGCATACTACTCTAAGTTTGTCTCACTCTTGAAGTATGCGCCACGAATGGACAGGACACAACAGGTGTCCAAGTTTTGCGCAGGCTTAAATCCACCTGTAAATACCCGTCTCGAATCTATGAGACCATCAGATCTTCAGGATGCACTCATTCGAGCGGCACCTATAATTCAGGAAGTACAAGCTAAACCAAGGAGTATTAAGAGTTGGTCTTATAGCGACCCAAGCGGAGGAGCATTCAGACCCCAGGTTAAGAGAGTTCAAGGCCACAATCAGGGACAAAGAAAGAAGGCAAGGACAAATAACGTCAACAACTTTGTTCCTACTCACGGTAATGGCCGAAACATCCGATGTTTCCACTGCAATGAACTCGGTCACTTCAGAAAGCAATGTCCCAAGCTCAGCGAGGGACACCGTCAAGGTATTGGCCACGGTCAGGGAGGGACAGTTGAGATCTAGAACCTTGAGAGAATGCCTCGTCCACTGGCAAGATTATCCCGAAGAGGATGCTACCTGGATGGATGAAAGCTCTCTCAATCTTCAATATCCCCAGTTTATCTCGAGATGAGGACATCTCGATTCTTCTAAGGGGGAGAGAATGTAATATTTCCGCGTGATCGTACCGTAAATATTAACCTTGCGTACGCCGTGTAAACCCTGCACAAAGGGTATCTCTTTGCATTGAAATCATTGACCGCGTAATGTGTGAGTCGCACGCGGGAAATAGGGTCCTCTGCGAATGGTAAATCGAACCGGGTGTTCAAAACCGCAAGCCACACGGAAACACCCTCTTGGGAGGGGCAATTTAATTAAATTAATGCAAAATTTTTTATATTTATCCCTTCCCCCAGCCGATGCATGGCTGGAGGAAAGGGAGTGTGGGGGGAAGGATGGCAAAGTGAGGGTTGCATGGGGAAGTTCTCCACGTGGGTGGAGACCCCCTTCCCCACCCCCAAGGCTATAAAAACACCCCCATCAAGGGGGTGTGCTTAAGGAAGAGGAGAGAAGGGGAGGTTCTGTGAGAGGGGGAGGGAACTCGTGGAGGCCACCGCCGTGCTGATCGCCGCCAGCCCGCCGTGCTGCCACCAGCTCTGTCGCCAGCCCGCCGTGCTGCCACCAGCTCCGCCCAGTCCGTCTCTGCTGCCGCCCTGGCCGCCAGGCTCCTGTAGCTGCCACCATCCCGTCCGCCACGTTGATGGCCCACGTGCTCCCTGAAGCAAGCTTCTTTGGAAGCTTCTTTAGAAGCTTCCAAAAAGGGGGCCTCAATAACCCCTCTTCACACAGCCCTCTTCCACCATTTGTAAAAAGGAGGCCTCCATAACCCCTTTTCCCACCACCTGGCCCAAAAGGCACTTTTCCACCCATTTCCAAAGGCACTTTCCCACCACTGTCCCGAGATACCCTTCCCACCACAATTTCGAGGAAGGACCATTAACACCTTTTTTCGGGAATTGAAGAGGGTCTATAAGGATCCCACTAGTCCGACGAAAAGGGTCCCGCGAAGTCTTTTAAGGCCCTTCTCCGCAAGCGACCTACCGTAAAAGGATCTTCCGCCTACGAGGAAAGCAAAGGCCGGAAGGTTGCGTGTCAAAGCAAAACAATCCATAGGCGACGAAAGCGAGTTCAGAAACCTAACCTACGTGTGCAATGGCTCCAAAAAGATCCCAAGAGGCGACCGCGGGAGGCTCGACTCCGAATGTGCAAGTGGACATCACCCTGGCTCCACAAGTCCAGGTTCTTCCGTGTTAATTCCGCATAAGGAAATGATTAGGCGCGCTTAGAAAGGAAATTGCACTTTTACGTTTAATTTGCATATGGAAATTGAAAGAAATGCATCTTTTGAACATTATGAAAGATTGAACGGTTAGAGGGTTAGATGCATGTAATTGGTACCTTATCAAGGTAAGGAATCTAATCCTAAGCAAGGAAACAGAATTTATATGTGCATTATTTGTCATCCTAGATATGGTAGATTAAGCGTATACTGCACATTAGGTAACATACCTCTCGTAATGATTTCATAGGAAAAGGTTAAGCGCCATAAGGTTTCATTCGGAAAGAATTTAATAGGGTACTAAAGTGTACGCATGGACTTGAAAAATAGCTTGTAAGATGGAATAAAATTAACACTAGTTTTGCATGAGCTTTAGTAACTACTTCGTAGCTAGGAGAATGTTATAAATTGCGTGTCGTCATGAGAAAAAGGATCAATCATTAAAAAGCCGTAATTAGGTGTAAAAGCATAAGATGCCAAAGGGTAAACAACAAGGGTGTAGGTACGACTATTGATGTAAGACCTAGTAGGTCCTAGGAAAAGTTAGTAGCCAGATTATCGTGCACCAAGGAAAGATAAGTTATCATGAACCATGTGACACGTAGAGGAAATTAATCACATGCTTACGCGTAGTGGTGGAATTGTATCTATTGCTCTCCGTTAGATTTAGATTATTACCCTTGAGAAGGATCATCCTTGTCGCGGGACAAGCGTAATTGAATTGACTAAGTAATATAAACCACAAGGATTCGTATAGACATGACTGAGTCGATATGATAGGAATCCTAAGTGTTAATTAGGGTTTAGTGCAATAATAATTCGACCAAGCTTTAGGCAAAAACCGTGAACCTAAAGATCCTACACATCTTCACTAAAATGTTGAAGCAATTGGATGTCCATCCTAAGGATCATTCGTCTTAATGATGGAACTCCGACAGAGTTGCATATTCTAGAATCATGAGCCAAACCTAATTAGAAATGACTTGGAGGATACCCAATAAAACCGTGTTACCCGATGGAGGTAAACTCCGTGATCGAGAAACGCTAAGCAATGGATAGAAGGATTCCGTGGAATAGATGCAATACTTGTGCACAAAGCCGCAGCATTGTATAGTCTTGTGATTTGTCCACAAGAGAGTTTTGTCATCTCTCGAAATGAGGTTGACAAGTTAATTTACAAGAGGATGAGTAATCATCATGTTACTCACTTTTCTTGGGGAATAGTTGCCAAGGAAAAGGAAAGTTAGGTATTTGCGAATGACCCGTCAATAAACTAAAGCGACATGGTCGCTGGATCCAGCCACAATAAACCTAATGTATTGGAAGGGTATGACCCTAACCCAAGAATGATAGGAATCTTGCTAAGTTGCAATTGATTCCGGATCGAATGCGGGTTGCATTCGGAGATAAGGAGTCAATCCTTAACAGTTTGCTAGCTAAACGACCATTGAAATTGATTGTGCTTGTAACAGTTTAGAAAGGACTGTTTGCATTGTTTGCTCAATGAACTAAAGGATGAAAATATATCTAAAGCTTCAGGTTGGTGCCTGAGAGGCAGCTTCAGTTACCCCCGACTGCCTGCCTGACCCTAACCAAGGGGGTTGTGAACCGCGCCGGGAACGTGGACCGAACCCGCCGTGAGAGGTCTCTCCGTTGAGTTCTGCTTGGAGCAGGAGGACGCTTGGGTGCCAGGGGGGGCTCTGGCTGTAAATCCCTCGCCTTCCCGGCCCTGCACAAGAGACTAACGTGACTCGGGATTGGATCTCGAGGCCCGCATACTAGTCTACGGGCGAAAACTTGGGATAGTAATCACAGGAAGGATTACTGGATAGCCTTCGGGCAGATTATGAATGCGCCTACGGGCGGGAACTCCTTGTATTTCGAAGATAAAAGGATATAATGATAATAAAGGAGTTGTTTGACATTGTTTTCTTTATGTCCTGTGATAAGATTACGTGAAGGAACCAGTGCATAACAGGGTTAATCAAGGAAGCTGTTTGTATATGTCAAACTAATGTGGTAGGTAATTACATAACTAAAACAAACCGAGGAAAGTGTGGAGGATGGACCATGGGTCTGTCCTATGGAAGGGTGGTCCCGGTTAGCCGGGAACTTTTCTCAAAGTCTTCGGCGAACAGAGGATGATCGTCATCTCCAAAACAAGTAATGAGAACGATGACTTGGAATTACCGATTACCCGATTCACGCTGTTTTAGGGGAACGGACTGGGACTATGCCTTATGGCAGAGAGGTCGAGCCTTGCACCCCTCTCGTTTCCCATTCTCCTTGAACCAAGTGCAGCGCGAATCCGCTTCGGTCGAGGCGCTTCTGCGTAAAGTAGTTCGCCCGGGTTCGACGCTAGTTGTTGCTAGCTAATGACCAAACAGGGAAACCCAAATTCAGGTCGATCCTAAGTGGGAACGGCCAGGATACTTCCGCTACGTGGCAGACTCGGGAAGACCTAGATTGCAAAACCCGTAACATTCCATGGAAGTGCCGGGTGGAGTTTTCTAGACATCCTTTCCGATGGACTGCTAAGACGTGTCCTGAATGGTTCTAGCGGACACGTTACAGTCTGATACAATTGCTTCTAGCGGACATCCAATTGCTTCAACATTTTAGTGAAGATGTGTAGGATCTTTAGGTTCACGGTTTTTGCCTAAAGCTTGGTCGAATTATTATTGCACTAAACCCTAATTAACACTTAGGATTCCTATCATATCGACTCAGTCATGTCTATATGAATCCTTGTGGTTTATATTACTTAGTCAATTCAATTACGCTTGTCCCGCGACAAGGATGATCCTTCTCAAGGGTAATAATCTAAATCTAACGGAGAGCAATAGATACAATTCCACCACTACGCGTAAGCATGCGATTAATTTCCTCTACGTGTCACATGGTTCATGATAACTTATCTTTCCTTGGTGCACGATAATCTGGCTACTAACTTTTCCTAGGACCTACTAGGTCTTACATCAATAGTCGTACCTACACCCTTGTTGTTTACCCTTTGGCATCTTATGCTTTTACACCTAATTACGGCTTTTTAATGATTGATCCTTTTTCTCATGACGACACGCAATTTATAACATTCTCCTAGCTACGAAGTAGTTACTAAAGCTCATGCAAAACTAGTGTTAATTTTATTCCATCTTACAAGCTATTTTTCAAGTCCATGCGTACACTTTAGTACCCTATTAAATTCTTTCCGAATGAAACCTTATGGCGCTTAACCTTTTCCTATGAAATCATTACGAGAGGTATGTTACCTAATGTGCAGTATACGCTTAATCTACCATATCTAGGATGACAAATAATGCACATATAAATTCCGTTTCCTTACTTAGGATTAGATTCCTTACCTTGATAAGGTACCAATTACATGCATCTAACCCTCTAACCGTTCAATCTTTCATAATGTTCAAAAGATGCATTTCTTTCAATTTCCATATGCAAATTAAACATAAAAGTGCAATTTCCTTTCTAAGCGCGCCTAATCATTTCCTTATGCGGAATTAACACAGAAGAACCTGGACTTGTGGAGCCGGGGTGATGTCCACTTGCACATTCGGAGTCGAGCCTCCCGCGGTCGCCTCTTGGGATCTTTTTGGAGCCATTGCACACGTAGGTTAGGTTTCTGAACTCGCTTTCGTCGCCTATGGATTGTTTTGCTTTGACACGCAACCTTCCGGCCTTTGCTTTCCTCGTAGGCGGAAGATCCTTTTACGGTAGGTCGCTTGCGGAGAAGGGCCTTAAAAGACTTCGCGGGACCCTTTTCGTCGGACTAGTGGGATCCTTATAGACCCTCTTCAATTCCCGAAAAAAGGTGTTAATGGTCCTTCCTCGAAATTGTGGTGGGAAGGGTATCTCGGGACAGTGGTGGGAAAGTGCCTTTGGAAATGGGTGGAAAAGTGCCTTTTGGGCCAGGTGGTGGGAAAAGGGGTTATGGAGGCCTCCTTTTTACAAATGGTGGAAGAGGGCCGTGTGAAGAGGGGTTATTGAGGCCCCCTTTCTGGAAGCTTCTAAAGAAGCTTCCAAAGAAGCTTGCTTCAAGGAGCACGTGGGCGATCAACGTAGCGGACGGGATGGTGGCAGCTACAGGAGCCTGGCGGCCAGGGCGGCAGCAGAGACGGACTGGGTGGAGCTGGTGGCAGCACGGCGGGCTGGCGGCGATCAGCACGGCGGTGGCCTCCACGAGTTCCCTCCCCCTCTCACAGAACCTCCCCTTCTCTCCTCTTCCTTAAGCACACCCCCTTGATGGGGGTGTTTTTATAGCCTTGGGGGTGGGGAAGGGGGTCTCCACCCACGTGGAGAACTTCCCCATGCAACCCTCACTTTGCCATCCTTCCCCCCACACTCCCTTTCCTCCAGCCATGCATCGGCTGGGGGAAGGGATAAATATAAAAAAATTTGCATTAATTTAATTAAATTGCCCCTCCCAAGAGGGTGTTTCCGTGTGGCTTGCGGTTTTGAACACCCGGTTCGATTTACCATTCGCAGAGGACCCTATTTCCCGCGTGCGGCTCACACATTACACGGTCAATGATTTCAATGCAAAGAGATACCCTTTGTGTAGGGTTTACACGGCGTACGCAAGGTTAATATTTACGATACGATCACGCGGAAATATTACATAGGTAGATCGTTTTGTACTATCTAGACACTCTTAAATGAGAGGCCATGGGGGTTGTTTGGTATGTCTAGGAACCTAGCTATAGCCTTAGAGCTAGTATCAGGCCCATTTTTGGTCCCACAAGTGGTGTGTTTACCGGAAGCTACTAATAAGTGAAAGTTTTCGAACCTTGGATACTAGGAATCTAGTCCATTAGTGTATGCCAAAGAGTATCAAGATAGATCCAATATATCCTAATAGAATGCGTCAAGCTAAGATTCAACATCAAGATAGAGCTGAAAGGGCTAAATGAAGAGCAGAGATTCTTACAATATATTTTCCTAAGCGTAGGAGTCCAATATTGCTAAGAGGGAGAGGTCTTACTGACCCAAATATCTCAATTACCTCATTAGGGGAAGGAGGAAGCTCTAGTGTTCCCTTTCCTTGAAAACTCAGCCTTCTTTAAGTGGGAGTGTAATCCCTGCAATACAAACTCCTAGAGCAAGCATGTTCGTTATTATGGCACAACCAATTGTGATACCTACAAGATCAGTGGGTTTCCTAGTGCTTTTGCATATCCATTTTTAGTGTATTATTAAAAGAGAATGAGGAAATTCATATTAGTGAGTTTCAAAAGTTAATGTTTAATTAATGTTAGATTCAGGATGAAGGACATCTTACAATGTTCTTTGATACAACTTTGAAAGAAAGAGATGTGGTGTGGTATCATGGCCTAGAATCTGGAACCATTATTATGCTAGATCTATTTTATACAGCCTTTCGAAGAGATTTTTCCCTTGAGAGAGGTGGTCAATATTGGCTGTATGTTTTGAATATAACATGTTAAGAGCCTCATGAGAATACTCAAGCTTATGCTAAGAAATTAAAGAAGATATTCCGCAAATTGCAAGCATCTATTCCCATTCCACCTACTGCCTAACTACAATATTTTTTACATAGATTGGATTTCAACATCCAAGTGTAGTTGACTAGTGTTTATCTCGCTAATATAGAGACTGCCATTACACGATCAAAGGAGATAGAGTCACAATTACAAGTGGCCGATATTGTATCTAGGGGGAAAATCTCCACTCAAGTCTTGGTCCTAACAATAATTTTGCATTAACCACAGCTAGTGGAGGTCAAGGTGCAATAAGCACACCCATGATCAACCCTAATATAAGAGGTAGCATGATGCAAGTGGACTCTTAGTGTATCCATCTACCAATTGAAGTTTCATTTGTGTTTTCCTCAAGGCAATTTTTCCCCATTTACTCCTATATTTTTTTAGTTGTGATGGAAACCCCAACACTTGTGTGGAGTATTGCCATTGTTTTGATTCTTTGGTCTATGGGTAGGCTTGTGTTTCCATCTTCACCCTTGTAATAGTCACCCACTTAATTGATAGGAACTAGTTTTATAGATCCTCTTCTATCCATGCAAAAATTTCCCTTCAGAGTCTACTAACTTCACATTCTCTTGGAGGGATGCATTGGTGCCTGTTTCAATTAGCATCTATAGGTCATAGTGAGAGTTGAAGCTGTGACTATTTCTTTTCTCAATCACTTTACCTAACATGGTTCCACATGTTTGATCCACAATCAATATTCTAGAAGAAATTCTAGGAGTTCTACCCATACTTGAACCTTCATAGGTTTAGGTCCTTTGGAGAAATCAATTGTGTGGATGAACAAAGAAAGGGGTGTGTTCTTAATGATCCACTAATGTTCTAAAATTGATAGAGCCTACTTAGCTTTCTAGCTACTTGGTATGTATGATAGTTGAGGAGAACCAACATCTTTGATATCCTCGTTGTGCTTTATCTAGGCTATCAATGTCTTGATAGGGGGCCTAATCCCATGATAGAGTCTTGCTAGGATCCTATTTGCAAGTTGCTTTATAAGTCTTTAGTAAACAAAAGGTACATTTTGGGTTTGTGTTGTCATTCAATTTAGTGCACTCAAGTTCTCAACCCTTGTCTAGTAGACATCATGCAAGAGTACTATGGCATCTAGTATATTGGTCGCATTGATGCATCACACATTTTTACTTTGGCTTTCTATCAAGGTATAACACTAGTCTTACAAGGGTTTTCAAGTTTTAATGCATGCCAATATGTTTTTAAGGTGTACTAAGAATATGTTGAGTATCCAATATTGTGTGTCAGCTTATAGGAAATGAGTGTGTTGCCATGGCTATTATGCATGAAAACAAATATATTATTCCATTTATTATGATGATCTATGAGTATATGTTTGTGATCTCCCAAGTAATTTCATTTTGATAGGTGCATATATGAAAAAGGTTATAGTGCTATTGCATATTTGAAAATAATATTGGCAATTCATTTTATACAATCCTACAATGATGGTCTTCATTTGTGATTATTGTAGGCATTTATGGATGTATCATTAAAGCAAAATATAAGACACTCATGTACTTTCAAATTTTTCTAAGCCTAAATGTGTGATAAGCAATGTGTTTAAACATTTCATATATCATACATCTACGTTGTTGACATGTCTTCTAATATTAGCATCAACATCAATCTAGTTACTCCTTATACATGAGGGCACTATGCATGCTTTGGCAAAAGATCTAATTTTCCTTTTTTGTTCAAAATACATTCATTACAACTAGAACAATCCAAAAAATTATATAGCAAGGAGAAATTAGACTCAGGAAGTAGAGTGTGTATTGATTTACTACTTGATGGGTAAACACTTTCGTACAATTGCACAACCTCTCGGTGACTATCCCATACCAATTAGTACATCATAATCACTTTTCAAAAAGGGATATGGTACTTAATGGTTTTTTCTCATAGTAGAGTGAAAGTTAGTGTGAAGTAGGAATAAATGCTTAAAAATGTGAAAGGGGTGTACAAGCTAAAAAAATGATCTAAGGGCCTCTCATTTTTCTTAGAGATTTCAATATGGTTCTTAATTTGGAGGATATGTGGAAACACAAGGGTTCACCTATCCAGGGCAAAGAAATATCTAATTGAGAGGAGCTTATTGATCTGCTTAATCTAGTAGATGTCTAAGAAAATATGGGTTTCACTTGGACTAATTTGTAGTATGGTGACTTTTTTAGGGCCACATGTTTGGACATTGTCTATGTCTCTCCTCCTTTGATTAATCACTAGTATACTCTCAGCTATAGGCTTGAGAACTTGCTTCTCCTTTGAGATCACAAAATAGTCAAAGTAGAATTTCAAATGACTGACAACAAAATGAAAAGTGTTTGGTCGCACATGGACCAAAGTCTTTTCCACATTTTGATTGTGGAAAATGAGGTAAAAAACATCTTTCATAAGGCTTTTTCCTCCTATTCCTTAATGAGGGAAGTGTGGATCAACATTATAAACCATGTCAAAGTTTCAATGAGGGGTTTGAAAGCCCAACCTATTGGGATACAGCTTAAGCAAAGAATGATGCTAAAAAGAAAATTAGACCACCTTGAGTCTATAATTCTCCAAGGTCCCCCCCCCTTTCTGGGTTCAAAATCCTGACATGCTGTAGTTTCAACCTGCTTCAGTAGGTGTTTTGGTGGCCACAATGGAGAGAGCACGAAGCCACTTTGAAGCCCTTCTTTTAGAGAGATGATCTTGAGGTTGACGCTTGTTTTAATCATTGCCTTATACCCCAGCATGGCTTGTGAGTCTCTTCATTTTCAACAGCCAGTGATCATTGCCTTCCTCTGGTTGTCCTCCACACTGTAGCAACCGAGGGTGTATTGTTCAAGCTGAAGCCTTGTATATCTTCAAGAGTGGCTTAGTTACCATTCTTAACCTTATAAACTGGATAACAGAATTTATAACTATTTTTGCTCAGACAGACTTTATTGAATGTATTCTGAAATTGCCTTGTGGCTATTAGAAATTACATGATTCAGAGTTGAAGGCCAGTTTGATGATGACTCTAATATTGGATTATTCACTTGATTGATCTTCCATCTTGAAATTTATCAAGGTCTTCTGTAGACATGACTCTGCTTTCGCAAACCCTTCGACATCTTTGGTAAACCCGACGTGAAAGCGTCACAGAAATTTCAGGATGGGAGATACTTCAACATCTATTTCAGCCTCTTCTACAATTCCAGCTGCGTCCTCTACTTCAGCTCCATCAATGACTACTGCGTCAAGTACTTCAACAGATGATCTAAAGCAGAATTTGTAGAATATGTCCATGTATATGCAGCTTCAAAATAAGCAGACACAATTGTATATGCAGCAGCAGCAACAATTGCATCAACAACAGTTGTCTCAGCAAAGGCAACTATATTCGGAGCAAGAGAATGCAAACATCGCGACTAAGGCGATTGAAGCAGTTGAGAATGAGAAGAAGCTATTTGATGGCCATAATGTTTTAGCATATTTGAAGACATATGAGATCAAGATGGGGTTTTTTGGAGTTCCAGCTGGACTTATGAGTAAGTACTTTCTTCGTCTTGTCACACCCGCCTTGAGGGCAAAAGTGACTGATCTTTTTATTCAAAATTCACATTGGCAAGATTTTAAAAAGGCCCTGAAAGAAGAGTATTTCCTTGAGGACTTTGGGATGGCTACACGGCGGTCATTCCGAGAGTGGGTCTACATGCCAAACAAAGGTTTAGCTGCTTCAGAGTTGATTTGAGAATTTGAAGAGAGGTATAGTCAGCTTGATGCCATTGAACAAAGAGCATTGGATGTTGAAAAAGTTGAGCTTTTCTTGCAAGCTGCAGATCCTGCTCTTCAGCAAGAATTAGGAGAACTTCTTGAGGATTGCACGAAGCCTATCGGACTTAAAAGGGATTGGCAAGATGCCCAGGATGCAGTCTCGACTTTGACCAAGAGGAGGATATGGAAGACCCGCTTACAGAATGGTTCTATGACACTGACACCGTCTTCTGCTCCTATGCCTGCTTCTATCCCTGTTATTTCTTCTCCTCCTCAGCCAGTTTCTTGGCCTATGCCAGTGCCTACTATTTCTACTCCTCCTATTTCTCCTGTTCCACAACCGATTCCTGCACCTTCTGCTCCAAAACCATCCACACCGTCAGTGCCTACCTTTCTTGATGACATAATCAAAGGCATGACGGATTTGACACTGGAGTCAGTTAAAGCGGAGTTGGTGGGAAAATTGAAAGAGCAATTTGCTTCGACTGCGCCTACTATTTCTTCTAGTGCTCCTACTGCTCCTAGGAGTGCTCCTAGTGCACCTAGGAGAGATCGGAGATGTATTTGGTGTGATAGTACGGACCATCAGCATTGCAGGGATTGTGAATCTTTTTAGGATGCAAGGAGAAAGAATTTGGTATTTTGGGGACAAGATGGTAAGATTTGGTTGACTGAAACAGGAGCTCCGCTTGCTACCAACTTTGGTAAAGGCGGAATGAAGAAGTTAGTGGATGACATGGCTGCGCGTACTTCTTATGTGACAGCTAGAGGAGATGCTTCTGCATATGGAGTCCTGATTGAGAAGGGATCAGAGAATCAGTCAGCACTATGGACTTATGCTATGGAGACTGCAAACAAGGGAAAAATTCAGCAAACTGTTTTGACTAGTGCAGGCTCTAGCATCAGATCTGAGACAGGCTGGGATTCGCATGTTGACAGGTACTCTATTTATGCCTACTTGGCTAAGTCACAGGGAGCAGATGTACTTGTTGAGGAGAAGCGTAAGAGGGATGAAGAAAATCCAAGTGCAGCTAAAAAGACTAGAGGGGGTGAGTTTGTTACTCCACCTACTGCAGGACCGTCTTTGAGACCAGGGCCAGAACGACAGATGGAAGATGCTCAAAAGAGAGAAAAGAGGCAAGAGCCTAGAGAGAGAAAGTAGCCAGGATTTAGATTGATGTCCAATATTGAGACATCTACAGACATGAAGAAAATATTTAATGACAAGATACTTGGCAGTGAGGTGACTTTCACTATTTCTGAGGTTTTGGGCATCTCGAAAAGAGAGTTTCAAGATCAGTTTCAAGAGGTTCTGAAGAGGAAAAGACATGCATTACCTACTACTGATACACAGGGAGTTTTGATTGGGGAGTTGGATGAGGATGAGAATGAGGTTTTGGTTGAGAATGCTTCTGTTTTTCCACAGATAGAGAAGAGGGTTCAGCCTATACATTATGCTGAAACTGATGAGCCTGTCTTGATACCGCGTAGTCACTTTTCGCGGAGTCATTGGGCTAGGGCAACTACAGAGACGATGGTAAAAATTGGAGAGAAATAGGTGCCTTATGTTGCATTGGTGGATCATGGTTCAGAGATTAATCTCATAGTTCGTGGAGTTTATGAGAGTAACAGATGGCCTATGGATGTAGAGCATGGGTGGCATATGAGAGCCGCCAATAACACTGCAGGTGATTTGTATGCTGCATGTCCCAGTGTCAAGGTTTCTATTGGAGATGTATAGGAGAATTTCCATTTCTTTGTGCAGGACTGATGCTCTTATTCCATAATTCTTGGACAGCCATTCATCACAGAGATGCGCATGGAAACAAAGGTAATGGATGATGGATCTGCTTATGCACGGATTCGCAGCAAAGATGGTATGAGAGCAGTTCAATTTATGACTGTGTGTGTGAACCATGGTAGAAACAAGGATACTCTCAGAGATGCACCTTTGCCCACTGTGAGGGATTCGGGTTTTCATTAGGTACCGCCGTTTCGCGAGACGACGGTGGTACAGAGCAGAGGAGATTGGAGTTCTCGCCTCCTGGCAGCAGTGTTTTCTCCTCCAGTTTTGTTGGGATTTCAGCAAACAGTTCGATGAGTTATCAGAAGACTTCTAAGTTGCCTAGAGCTGCCAGGCAGTACATATGCAGGAAGGAGAAAAATTTGAAAAATGCAGGAATTTTAGAGGATGATGAGCACATAGATGGGATGTATGATAGTATGATTTGTGCAGATACGATGATAGAGATGGGAAATATGCTGAAAGCTGATATGCAGAGTTGTCACAGTAATGTACTAGTGCAATCCCTGGACATGTTTCATGAAATTGCAGATTTTGTGTCACAGATTGAGTCAGAGGCTGAGGTGACTCAACAAAAAGTGTTGAGTGCTGAAGAAATTCAGCAAATAGAGTTTCCGGCTGATTATGATCAGCTTACATAGACACAGAGGGCTAAAAACTTTCAGGCAACAGAGTTTACTGCTGAAATATTTTAGCATCCAGAGTTTAGGGTTGTTTCTATGCAGTCCATAGAGCAAAGGGCTGAGGATATTCAGCCATTGAAGTGCAGAATTGCTGATTTACAGCAAGATTTGAGTAATGCAGAGGATCATAATGAAGCCAGGGTTGACACAAAATACAAGACTGTGGATAAAAAGGTGAAGCCGGTAGCTGTACCGCTTCCACCTGACAGTGATCAGCAAATAGAGAGAGCTGCCAAACAGCCAATTTTGAGGAATCCAGAGCAAATAGGCCATAAATTTTCAGCAGAGACTCTTGCTGAATTGAAAATTGGAATTGGTGATTTCTTGCTACCTACAGAGAAGCAATGCTTTCATGAGATGCTTGAGCGACATGGAAGGGGGTTTGCTTTTTTCCTGCATGAGATTGGATGTGTGAATCTGGATATTGTTGCTCCTATGGTCATTTTCACTATTCCTCATATTCCATGGAATCTCCGACCTATTCCAGTGCCTAAGGCACACCTGCCAAAGCTGATTGATTTACTGAATGAGAAAATCAAGATGGGAATTCTTGAGCCTTCATCTGCACTATACTCAAACAGGTGGTTTACGGTTCCAAAGAAGAATGGTACTCTCCGATTTATACAGGACATGCAGCTAGTAAACATAGTTACTATCAGGAATGTTGGTATAGGTCCAGTTGTGGATGAGTTTGCAGAAGCATTTGCTGGACGTGCCATCTATTCTTTAGGTGATTTGTATTCAGGATATGATCAGTTTCAGCTGGCTTTGGAAAGCAGGGACATAACCACCATGAGAACTCCTATTGGGCTTGTCAGGATGTGTACCTTGCCTCAAGGTGCCACTAATTCTGTTGTGCATATGATGAACTCAAGGTGCCACTAATTCTGTTGTGCAGCTGGCTTTGGAAAGCAGGGACATAACCACCATGAGAACTCCTATTGGGCTTGTCAGGATGTGTACCTTGCCTCAAGGTGCCACTAATTCTGTTGTGCATATGATGAATGCCATGCATAAGGTTCTTCGTGATTATATACCTCAGCTTACTATGCCTTTCTTGGATGATGTGCCCATTAAGGGGTGTGCAGAAGAAGAGAAGAATGAGAGTTTAAATGAGCAGGGATGCAGATACTTTGTGGCTGATCATATTTCAGCTTGTGAAAAGATTTTGGCCAGGATAGAAGAAGTGAATTTGACACTTTCAGGGCAAAAATCTGTTTTTGGAGTGAATGCGGTTGTCTTTGTTTGACATATGTGTGGGTATTATGGCAGGAAACCCTCACCTGATAAGGTGGATGCTATAGGCAAGATTACGGAGTATTGTTCTACCACTTCAGAGGTACGGAGATTCATTGGAGCTTGTGTGTTTTATATGACTTGGATACCCCATTTTGCACACATAGCAGATTGTTTATATCAGCTGCTTCGAAAGGGGCAGAAATTCTATTGGGATGAGAGCCACACTAGAGCCATGCGGAAATTGAAGAAGTTATTGCAGATTGCTCCTACTCTCAGGAAAGCGGATTATAATTGCGGAAGACCTATTGTATTGACAGTTGACACTAGTCCAATTGGCATAGGTTGGGCTGTGGGTCAAGATGATGCAGATGGAAACAGGTATGCCATTCGGTTTGGGGCGAAAGTCCTAAACGAGAGACAGAGGAGATATCCGCAAATCAAGAGGGAGTTACTGGGGATTGTTACGGCTCTCAAATGTGACAAGGAGTACTTTATTGGAGCTTTAGTTGTGGTAGAGACAGATTGCTTGCCATTGATTGGTATGATTACGAGTTGCTCTACTCCAGATATAGCTATGTTGAGATGGATTGCATACATCAAGTCATTAAATCCGGAATTTAAACACATAGCAGGAAAGGATAATCCAGTGTGGCAGATATGTTGTCTAGAGCCAGATATGATGATGAGGAGACACTACTTGCAAAAGAGGATGATGCAGAAATTTCAGCCGCTATGGTTGATCATGTTTGCCATGTCTATGATATTGTGGCTTTCATAGAAGAACTCTATGTTGGAGATTGGTTGCAGATTGGCAAGTACCTTAGTACACTAAGCAAAAGAGATGAATGGACAGATGAAGAGTTCAAGAAGATCAGAAGAAAAGCCTATGGTTATTTTCTCAAGGACGGATTTCTTTGGAAGCATCCAAAGAAAAGATGCGGATTACCTTTGCGGGTTGTCTGCGATAGAGAGACACAGTTACAGGTGATGAGGGAGTTTCATGAGAGTCCTTGGGCTGGTCATAGAGGAGTATGGGCTACTTATGAGAAAATCAAGGAGAAATATTGGTGGAAAGGCATGTATAGAGATGTTTCTCACTTTGTAGAGACTTGCAGGGACTGCCAGATGTATTCGGTAGTGCGACATCGAGATGAGCTTCATCCGACCTATCCGCTATGCATTCATTATAAGTGTGTAGTTGACTTGGTTACTATGCCTATGGGTCTATGGCAGATGAGGTATATTGTTTTGGCTAGAGAGGATCTTACCAATCATATTGAGGGCAAATCTTTGAGAACGAAGACCACTAGTGCAGTGTGTAAGTTCTTATTGGAAGAAATTTTCTGCAGGTATGTCTGTGTGGGTAAGATCACTGCGGATCGCAGTGAATTGGATGCAGATGAAGCTAAGGAGTTTTTCTCTCAACTAGGAATCAAGTTGGCTCTAACCATAACATATAATCCAGAGGGAAATGGGAAGAGTGAAAGAGGGCATCCGCCGATAGTGAAAGCATTAGCCAAAGCATGCAAAGGACGGATTGGAGAATGGCTGAGACTTCTAGCATTTGCTTTGTGGGCTGATCGTACGACTCACAGTGTTACTATAGGATATATGCCTGCAGAGTTGATGTATGGTCAGAAACCGGTTATGCCGACTGAGACTTGTGCTTTGACTTGTTCAGTTTTACCTTGGCAGGAGGATTTGACGAGAGAGGAGCTCTTAGCTCTTCGGATTCGGCAGTTGGAGAGAAGACCAGAGGATATTCAGTTAGCTATTGACAAGTTGAAGGTTGCTAGACTAAGAAATAAGGACAGGTTTGACAGCAGGCATCGCTTGCGACCTAGAGCAATAGAAGAGGGAGACTGGGTATTAGTCTTTGATAGCAGCCTTGAAAATCAGCATACTGCACTTCGGAAAATGGTGAAAAGATGGTTTGGGCCGTACATAGTCAGACATGTCTTTGATAATGCAACATATGAGTTGACAGAATTGGATGGGACAGTGCTTAGAGTGCCTATTGCTGGAAAAAGAATCAAGATTTTCAAGAAAAGAGATGATGAAGATTATGCATTGGAAGAATTTGCAAGGGAAGAGCAACGAGAAAAAACTCCAATGGAAGAGACAGATGATATGACAGATAATCTTGTTGATATACCGGAAATGCATAATGAAGAGATTGATTTGTTTGTGGATCTTGATGATAATGATCATGGGTAGTTGGCCCATCCGGAGGATGCGCAGGATTAGAGGGGGTGGATGTCGTACTACTGCGCATTTGAGGTGTGAAATCCACCAAAAAGTTGTGTGTGGGATTTGATACTTTGTACATACTTAGTTGTTGTGTTTGCATTTTTGTACTGCGTGGTGCCAAAAAAGTTCATATTGACATGTGTTCTAAAAGCTTGTAATAGCATTGGGCCATAAGGTATGGTAGAATGATATCTGATCAGATAACCAGGATAAAATCCGATTTTGATGTAGAAGTAGGAAATGCACTCATTGATATGTACTCTAAACATGGAGAACCTGCTGAAATATATGAAGTGTTCAATGAGTTGGAAAATTCAGATGTAGGATCATGGGGTGCAATGATTGCTAGTGTTTTTCTACAATGTCATGATCTGGCTAGTATTGAACTTCATGGATGGATGGAACAGGAAGGTGTGTTTTCCAACAGGGTTGTTTTTTTGTTCATCTAGAAAGCCTGTGGGAATGTCGGAGCTCTGTTCAAGGGCAAGCTGACACATCATTAAACATAGATTGCAATCAAATTTCCTTGTGGAAAGTGCTCTATTGGACATATATGCAAATTGCAGAAGCTTGGAGGATTGGCAAAAGATGTTTTATCTTATGCCAAAGCGAGATGTATCATTGGATGCATCAATAATGGGAAGTCAGTTTTCAGATCCCGATGAGTAGTAGTGGTAGAATCGAGTGGGAAGGATATGAACCCGAAAGGCTTGATTGCTCTTTTATCAACTATTGTTCTTGCAGACCATCCAGGGACAACTATTGTGACTGATAGTGTTATATTATAGAGAACAAATTGGATGGGGAACATCGTCGTTTTGTTTAAAAGAGGATACAAAAATGTCATTGACGAAGGAGTTCCTCTGCTTGGCTTCTACGTCAGTAATGTTCTATAGTACAATGACATAAAGGGAAGATATGTACTGCCCTGTAAACGGATCAATCATGATAACAGCAGGTCATGTGCCATACAATCGGAATGGCTTCAAATGTTTACATCCAATGGAATGACATCATGGTCAGAGCAGCAAAAATTCATGACAGTATTACATATGAGAATGTGGAAGGAAAAATTAGCCGACTATTTTCAGGAAAGAAAAAACACAACGCTGGAACACTAAGAAAAGAAAAATAGGGTTTCAGAATAGAGAAAAAAAGCCATGTCTGATTGGCAGCGCAATGCTTTGAGGGGGCTTTTGGGTCGTTCTCTTCTAAGGTGTATGATACGACTCCCTTGAGATCTTGGATTGTTTCCCTCTGCAATGCCTTTTGCAGGTTTTCTGTTCCGAAAATCTCAGTTTTTAGATTGTGGACAGAGCAATCTGAGATAAATGGGTGCTTATAGGCTGGACATGCATATTGAAGATCGCGATGGAGATCTTCTAACGTGCTTGAAGGTCAATTTTAGAATTGATGCAGCTAGTCTTCAGTTGGAATAATTATACAAAGGGTGTTGGAGGATGGATCCGAAGTTCCTCCGCAACCAGAGGTATGCGAAGAAGCACAACAGGGTAGAAGGCCGAATGCTATCGTCGTGTTTGGGATCACAGGCCTGGCTGTCATCTGCATTGCGGCCTGCATGACAGATTTGCTTCACAGCGCAAGTTCCTCAGCCAACATCCAGGTTATCAAGCATGATGGTTTGCGGAAGTCTTATGAAGGCAATGATGAGGAATAATTGAATCAACATATAGAAGCGGAGTGGGATGACTATTGCTCACAGAAGCAGCGGTTTTAGTTCTTGAACAGAGGTGGCAGGAAAAGGACGACAGTGATACCAACGATGAGGATGTCGACACCGATGATGTCGAGGATTTTGTGTTTAATGATAGACGTGTGACAACGCTTACAAGGTGTTGGGTGGATGGTTCAGTAGTTACAGAGGACTTGATAATGGGCTTTGATCAGGAGACAGGTGCTGTAGTTGTGGCTCTGTAGCAGACTCTGATTCTGAGACTGATCGCAGTAAACTCCCAGATTTGATCGGCAAGATGCATAAACAATTTATGCTACAGAAGAGGAGGAACGAAGAGGCAAGCAAGCATGAGCTTACTATGAGCTCGTCAAAGAAGTAGTACTGTTATGATCTTGTGCACCAGTCTCATGCCTAGAGACAATCCAAGCACGAAGACAGCTGGTTTCAGAAAAGCTAGTGCTACTTAGAGGACCAGGAAAGGTTGAAGCTTACCGACCTAATGATTCAGCTTGTCATGGAAAATTTGGCATTACCGCTCGAACTGCACCGTTTGGACTTGGTGATCGTGCATATGTTTACCAGTGCTATGGTTGGACAGCAGCAGGATCTTTTAATTTTCATGATGCATTTACAGGCCTACAGGACAGACTCCAACTGGGTGAAGATCTCTGTAATTGAATCATCTTTATCATCATAATGATCAGAACTGAATCATCATTATAGTCACAATGGTCAGGATATTCTTCTTGGTGTTCCTGTAAGAGCAACCAATTTGGCACTGATAGTAAGGTTGGAGATACAAATACCACAGTCTTATGGCCAGATTAAGCATAAGTTTTAGTTCAAACCAACAGTTGTGGCAAAATCTAGAGCTCATAACAAATTGATGGAAGCTACTTGACCTTTTACAATGCAACCATTATATAACACGAGCCAGGAGCATCATGAAGATTGGGGTGACAACAAATTTGACTCTGTTCTGAGGTATGGTTGGGAGTGTATAGCAGTCACACTGCTTGGGTTCAAAATCCTGACATGCTGTAGTTTCAACCTGCTTCAGTAGGTGTTTTGGTGGCCACAATGGAGAGAGCATGAAGCCACTTTGAAGCCCTTCTTTTAGAGAGATGATCTTGAGGTTGACACTTGTTTTAATCATTGCCTTATACCCCAGCATGGCTTGTGAGTCTCTTCATTTTCAACAGCTAGTGATCACTGCCTTTCTCTGGTTGTCCTCCACACTGTAGCAACCGAGGGTGTATTGTTCAAGCTAAATCCTTGTATATCTTCAAGAGTGGCTTAGTTACCATTTCAAACCTTATAAACTGGATAACAGAATTTATAACTGTTTTTTCTCAGACAGACTTTATTGAATGTATTCTGAAATTGCGTTGTGGCTATTAAAAATTACATGATTCAGAGTTGAAGGCCAGTTTGATGATGACTCTAATATTGGATTATTCACTTGATTGATCTTCCATCTTGAAATTTATCAAGGTCTTCTGTAGACACGACTCTGCTTTCACAAACCCTTGGACAACGCTGATACCGACACCAATACCAACGCTGATAGCGATGGTAACAAGGGAAAAAAAATTTGTGGCAGGGTAGCTTGCACTGTGTGCTTTATTAGAGCCATACAAAATAGTTTCTGCATTGTGTACAATGCACAAACAAAAACAATGTATACTAAAATCATAACACTGATACATGAAATAAATACATGATTGCATAATAAGCGATTGGTACAATCATGACAAGATATCACTAATACATAGAAAATATCTACATAGATCAGGTGACTCAAAAATAAAGGTGTGTGAGCTCCAGGGATCCAAGGGCGAGCTACATATCCTCGCCCTCCGAAAGCTCGTCCCGCCGCTGCAAAGGAGCATCAAATGGACTCTGCAGAAAAAGAAATAACGCATCAATCCACCATACAATAATGCATTTTAATTAAACATGGTAACTACGGACAAGAAAGATGAGTGACTTACAGGGCCACCACGTTTATACAATCGGTCGATCAATGAAGTGAAACCGTGCCTCTCTGCATATCAATTCTCAAGGCCAGTCGGATCGCGATTTGTAATGGAGTGCTGCAAAGAAAACAAAATGCTAACTATTAGAAACATGATTGTCAGTACAAAGAATATTGCAAAAAAATAAACAAGCAAAACAAAAGAAAAACTTACAGAGTCCTCTAAATATGTCCTGTGGCCGTCACTCCCAAGATGATGGACCACTCTGGCCTCGAGTCGTGCCCTCGCCGCCTCGCGCTGCTGTATCCAAAGTCATAGAGAATGTGTAGCCTCCTCCCTCAGTCCGCACCAGTCGTATGCATCTAACCACTCGGGCTTTGCATCCCCACTCTTGATTGCCTTGTGTGCGTCGGATCGTCTGTGTGACATATATGCACACATGCAATCCATCATCCAGCCCATAGAGAATCTATCTTCTGAGGCTGGAACCAGAAACTCCTCATGCAAGTATGCTACTATGTAGTCCTTGCTCCTCTCCGGTATGTTCTTCTAATGAACCAAGATGTTGTGTCGAAAAACTTGTTGGCACAACTCTCTCATGCGAGCCATCACCCTCTTCCCCTCATCATTCATGATGATGGCTCCTGACCTACCATTGACTAGATATCCATATCCCCCTGGAGTCTGCCTAAGATGGGTTCTCTCCCATCTGCGTCCACGCTCCTGGGCATATCTAGGAGACCCCTGTGCATTCGGTGTACCGACCGGGGCAATATCTCTCGGAGCTATGGGTGCCACCTGTTGACGGCTGAGCAAAAGCCGGAGTAACTGGTGTAGACGTCCCCACGTGTGACAAATCCCTGAGGTGATGCAACTCCAACTGAATGATGGGACGGAGACATCGCATCCGTGCCTCCACAACATCAACCTAAGCTTGAGCCACGCTCCTTGGAAGGGCCACAAGAGTGAGGAATCGCACCTGTATCCCGTGTCGACTGCGGGCTCACTGCCTCCTATCTCTGCAGCATCCCCTAACCCCGAAGCACTCTCTCCCCCTGGCCCAAGTCTGGAGTGTCGAGCCGAAGCATTCGATCGCACTGAAGTAGATCTAGCAGAGTGCCTTGACAAAGACCGAGACAGCTCCTGGTCTGCCATATCTCTGAATCTCACGATTTGGTTTGGAGACATGCGTGTGAAGATATCATGTAACTCCTCATCGCTCATCCCTCGACTCATCTTGAAAATGTCACCTGCACAGATAAAAAATGATGTTAGAATAATCAATTTAAATCATACAAAGCACAGTAATATAAATCCTTTTTAAAAAAATCTCATTTAAAATGCATATCTTATGTACCCTTATAAGCAATTGGTCAACGAATTGAGTAAGTGGATGCTCCAAGTATGAAGTATCCTATGGTCCCATGTCAATCTCTTAACATAACTCCGCATACACTAGAAGGTCGATAGACATGTCACCACAAAAGGATGAGTCCACCTCGTTCTCAAAGAATTCTTGGAATCTTGTATTTTCATCATTGTTAGCCGATGTTGGCTCCAAGATTTCGACGGCCTCCACCCCTTGCAATATCGACCCCTCTACTTGCATATTATCTTCATCTATGCTCGGAACATCGCTTTGATCATATACTCTCGCACTTCGGGGAGTTGAAGGTATAACATACCACCATCGAGGTTGTTGGGGGTTTGGATAGAAGATTACCTGTTCACAAACACGTACAAGAGAGTTCAAACCATTGTGACATAAACCATGTCGTAATACAATTAGCAAACAAATGAGTCCATGCACATGTTCACAATGGGCCGACAACACAAAGGTGTCGCACAAATCCTTCCATTTTTTTTCGGAATCTATTTCGAGAAATCCAAATGGACCTCATCGAATTGTTGCTCTAGCTCCTCCAAGTACCACTTTGAACCACTACACATCGAATAGTATCATGGAGAAGCTACGGTAATCCACCGTAACAATACTTTGCAAGTTCCCAAAATAATCCATCTCATCCACAACCGTGTTTGGATCCGTTGCTTGTCGCCGGCTCTCTTACTTGAACCTTGCCATGATACCACAGTCCATTGTGGAGCGCATTTTGTCAATACGCTCTACGCGAAAATGCCATCCGCGTGGCCATGCTGCACTATATATTTTATATTATACATTGAAACACTCAAATTAGATGTCGCATATAAAATTTAGATATGACAAATTCTAAACCCCTCATCACCTTTGGACTACATCCCCTCGAGAATTTCCACTCCTCCATTGAGACCTCTGTCCCTTTGCGAGATGCTGCGGTCAAAGCTCCATGCAACCATCGCATTGACATGAACCACGGCATCTCCTCCATGCCTTCGGGATATTGAATCGGTTGATGACGCATAATACGTCGAAATTCAGCTCGCGCTTCCTCTCAATCTTGCCTAGCGATCTAGTACTTGGCGAACCACGCCTCCATAGAGGCATGGTGCAACATACAAAAGCGATTCACCTTCTCCTCCATTGAGGCATCCATTCTTTTTTCTACCCCATTTCCAACCACCGCATCTCCAATCAGTCTATCATCGTCCTTCAGTGAGACCATAGCATTTCATTGTCTGGATCCATCATTGGTAGCCATTGTGAAATATGCACTAGCACCTTAGACACCAACCAACCTTCATCCATGCTACCTTTTGGCTGAGCTCGTTGTCGCACAAAGCCTTTCAGGGTTATCATGAAGCGCTCCAAGAAGAACATCCATCGCGTATCGACAGGTCAAGCAATCTCCACTTCATCTACAAGATGCACAAGAAGGTGGATTTGTATAGTGAGCATGCTGGTGGGCAAGTATTTCTCAAAGAGATAGATGGTCTCCACTGCTCCCGGCCTCGTGGATTAAATAGAAGACGTCTTAATCTCCTTCTGTGAGATCCATTGCACCAAAGTCGACAACCTGTAAATGGCCCCACGTATTTCTCGAGTAAGACATCCTGCGATCGCGATCGGTAGTACAAACTGCCACAAATGAGAAAGCATTATGAATAATGGCTACACTCCAAATAGCAAAATGTGCATGCCAATTACAATCCATTCCTAGTACAAACCTGACATATCTTATGCTAGTCATGAGATTTTAGCCCTGATAATTGGCCGTCTTTCAAAAATGGGGACTTGAGAGAATGCATCATACCCGTCGGAGTGTGAATAGACTTGACAACTTGCTTCACAATGTGCTCTTCTTTAGTGGACAAAACCCAAGGAGCACGAGGAAGCTGCACGCGACCATTAGCACTCGACTGCGGCCAAAGGGCCTCCATCTTACCTACCTCCTTCAAATCCATTCGTGCCCCTATAGTGTCTCTCTTTCCTATGATATGATCACATAGCAAGCTCCCCACGTTCTTGAAAATATGCATGGGATTAGGTGGTTCTTTTACTTTTTGAATTATCGGGCATGTGTTGTAATCCCAAGTCCTGAACATTGATTATTCCCTTTACAAACCAATTGTGAGATCATTTTTTCTATCGCCCTATACAACATAATTCTGATATCATTTCATACACATTAATTTTTGACACATAAATATTAGACAAAAATATCAATGGCAAAATAATATGATCAAATTCAAACAAAAGTATTCGACTAGAACGACTAAGCGTAACTATGCCATGTGTATGTGGCTGAGTGATACGCCTACATGGCATGCCTAAGCATTAATCCATGTTCCAGCCCATGTAAGGCATTGTTTGGGTCTGGATAGATCCCAAGCCCCTCAACCTCTCATTTTCTCCATGCAAGCATGTGGACCCCGCAAAAAGGTAATCAAGGTAAAACAAACACTAGCCAACGAGCCTCAAACACCTTTCTCTCTCTCTTTTTCACAGTAAACAGGGCTATGAGCAGGAACTCTCCACAAACCAGCATATTTGTGGAATCCTCTTTTGAAGGGCTGCGAGTAGGAATAGTAGAGAATCATGTTTGAAGGGTCTATCTATCGAGGGCAGTCTCTCCCTCTCTTTCACCGTAAAGAGGGCTGCAAGAAAGAACTTGTCACTCTCTCTCTCTCTCTCTTTCACTGTAAAGAGTGCTACGAGCAAGAACTCATCAAGAATCGAGTAGGAACCAATAGATTTGTGGAATCCTATTTTGAAATGTGACTGGGGGTTCTGCAAGCTTTCGGCAATGTCCTTGTCATGTTGAGTTTTATTTGAGGTAGTACACATGGGCTTACTAGTGAGCAATATACGGAGCCCAAATTAATAGTGTTAAGCTACTACCAGCTTCACAAGTCAAATGCTCATTTTCAAGTTTAGCGATGCCATTCTTCCTATCCAAATTGCAATGATCACCTTTGTGTTGAGCCAAACATTCCCCCACCTCTATCAATTTTTGCAATCCACCTCTTTACTTCATACTACATGTTCAACAACCCTCTTCGAAATCAGAATCTTTATACATAAAAGCTATGTAGGTGATCAGCTTACCTTTTGATCAAATCTACATCTTGTAGCGAGGTAGCTTAGAACATAAATTCAATAGTCTAAGAGGAGCTAGCTCAAATGCTAGGAAAAAGGTGTGATAAAATCAACATAAACCCAATTAGATCGACATTGATTTCAATATTTAAAAATGTCAATCAATCTCAAGACAATGTAATGTATCTTGGCACATGGAATGTGGTCATTCTGCTTGCTTATGACATAGTTTATCAAGCTTTTCTTGCATGTTGACTTTCTTCTTCTTCTCAGGTTTAAGAAAAGATTTCAATACCCTTGCATGTGCCTTAGTCCGCTTTTGTGACTTTGAAAGAGTTTTCTCCAAAAATGGCTTTGTGCGAATTAGTGAGTTTCCAAATCCATCTTCAATACGCTACAATTGCTAACATGGATGTGATTCCATGTCCATTTTAGAGGCCTTTAATTGTTGCAAGGAAGCTGCCATTTGAAGCCCAAATCGTTGTGCATACAAGAAAATATATATATATCTACATCTGCTCAAGGGAAAACATTTCATATTCAAGGGTTTAAAAAAATTCAAAAGCATGATTTGAAAGTTATGTATACTAACCACAAATATCCTTGACTTCGTTCAACACATGCTCCAATTGATTTTTGGCCCTATCAACATCATCAACATCTTGGATAGTCTTTTGTGAGAACCATTGCAAAATAGACATGGATTGTATTCTCAAGTGTTTTATATACATGTCACAGTTCATATTTGAGGCACATGTAAAAGTACTTTAGAAAAAAATGAAAAAATAATCCAACCTATTGTCATGGTCTCATTGGGAATGGCTGTTGTTGAAGTAGTTACTTGTGTGGATGCTTTGTCTCTTGACATGTTTAAGATTGCATGGCCTACAAATTCATTTTAGGCTCAAGGATATAATGCATGTTACAAACAAACTTTACATAGATTTAAGGAATACTTACGTGACACATCTTTGTAATCATCATTGTATAAGTTCATAGACTTGGCAACCACGATGGATGTGTGTAGACCATTTGCAATCATAGCCTTCCATTGATGCTTGCATATATTCCCTTTCATGGCCCAATCACATGAGCAACAAGCCCATTCACAATTTGCATTTTGAATAGTATACCAATACTCATTTTGGCTTTGGCTTTTTACTTTTGCAATCTTCTTTTCCTCATCCAAAAATTGAATATGGTCATCTGGAATTGCTTTTGCATGCTCCAATGAACTTAATACAACCTCAAGAACATTAAATTTCTTCTTGAAACCTGCCTCCTTCAACATCTCATGATACTAATAATACGAGTGGCAAGGACCTGAGGATCAACCAGTCTAGTTGACATCCATGGATTGTCTTCTTTCCAATCAAGAATTGAGACTTTAAAATGCCATGATATGATTCTATGCTCCCATTTGTCTCTTGATTTGCATGAGGCAATATCCTTGTTTCACATACCCACATGTCTAACAATTTTCTCACATTATTCTAGATTCTAATCTTAATTTCAAGAGTAGTCAAAAACAATGTAAAGTATCTCACCTTTGTACCTATTCTTCCCAGCCATTAGTTCTTGAAGTACTCTATAAAGAAAGTTTGTGCTTTGTATGTGTCTAGAAACTTTTGCACTAGATCTTTTGTCTCTTCTTCTTTGTTTAGTACTCCATTGCATGTGTGCATATTCATGATATGCCCAAGAGCTCTAAACATTGTTGCACGAATAATAGGATCATTGACTTTTTTTATTAAAATCTTGAGCCAACACCTTCGTACATGCCATAGACATAAATAAATTGGTATACCAAATACTTCCCTACAATGACATGTTGAACTATTTAGTCCATAGAAGTAGAACATTTTTATATGACCTATGAGAACATTACATACTTGATAGCCTTAATCTCAGCTTGGGCACCATCTACCATAAATGCATTTACTTCCCATGATTTATTGTTTTTCAAAATGCGGTTCCTTAGGGCAATCAACCAAAGTTTGGTGACTTCATTTGTTGAGTAGGAGGTTACTATCCATGCAATTGGGACACCATTGCAATGTGCATCAAATACTAACATAGTGTAAAGAGAAAACTGCACACAATTTTTTATAAAAGTAAAGATAACATCAAGATCACATAGTGAAATCATTACTACAAATATCGAAAATATAACAATAAAATTTACCTTATACTTATTCGTAGCAAAAGTTGCATCCATTGCTAATAAACTATTGTTCCCATGTCTATTGAGCACCTCCAGTTGCCAAAAGGTTTGGATAGCTAGTATAAATGGTTGATTTTTTGCCTCATCATATATTTGATAAATAAAAGCTTGGCTTTTATTTGACAGCACGTCCCAATAATGGACACTACAAGCATCATCTTGATGGGTTTGTAAAGTCAAAGCCTCATGTTTGCTAGCAACATTCAAAATATCTCGTAATGTAAGAAATGTATCTCTTACAACGTGCACTTTTCCATCATTTGCACCCATTTGAAGAATATGTATATGTTGTTGTTAGACTTGTTGAGGGGTAAAACCCTTATATAACATATCGTAGACCCAAGTTCTCATCTCTTGTGATAGCCATGGTGCGAAGAATATTTTTGTAGAACTTTCCCTTGTGTAATGTGGTCCATGATGTACATTGCCATGAGAATCAACATGGTAATATTGGACATAGCTTAAACGAGCTATAGAAGGCCATAAATACAATTGTGTTGTCACAAAGTGACATTGGCATCCAACACAATGCATTTTGGAAGACACCCTTCTCTTTTTGAAATTTACGGAATTCATGCTTTCACAAGCATCTTTAGGGCCAAAGGCGCACCAATATATACAAAATTAAAGATGATTAAATATAGAATTAGTCATTCTAACATGAGTTGTATAAGAATTAGAAAAATCTTAAGCAAAAGACAACTTACGCCACTAACTATAGATAGCTATCTTCAGTAGGATGGGTTAGGGACCCATGCAATATTTTTTTAGTCCACTCCACATGAAAATTGGTGGGTACTTCCGATCTTTTATTTTCACCATGGATGAAATCATTGACACGATCCCATGGAATGTAGGCAAGATGCAAAGCATTGAACATTGAAAGGGGTTCTTCTCGTGTTTCCCATTGAAGATTTGTGGAATCAAAAAGACCTCGTGGGGGGGTTTGAACATTGATTTGACGGCCTTCTTGAGCCATTACAAGTATATAATTGTAAGAGAAAGATAGGACAGAGAAAGTGTGATTAGAAAAAGTTCTAACTATTGCCAAAGAAGAAAGGATTGTAGAAAATATAGGTGATTTTGTAATGTGAAGTGGAGAACTATGTCCTTTCATATCCTTTTATAGTTCTAGCTAGTCGACGTAGGTAATGGAGAAATGGTGGAAAATTTTGAATTGTTTGAGCCACAATCTCTCATTTAAGATCCGTCTGCGGTGATAGTGGGGAATAACAAATGAGATCCGTCTGTGATGATAGTGGGGAATAGCGGATTCTAGGATGGTAGGTGATATCCTGGGAATAGTCATTGGATGGTAGATGCCGTGCGGTGGGGGTCGTTGAGCCGCTAAGGTGAGGGTGGAGAGGCATGATGTGTTGAAGGTAGAAATATGACTTTTACCAGGTTCCGCAAAAAAGTTTTTGAGCTCATGGGGTCCTGTACATGCTTACGTGGAGAAAATGACAGGTTGAGGGGCTTGGGATCTATCCAGACTAGTGTTCAGGAAAAAAATAATTGTGAACCTGACATAGATCCTTCTTGTCTTAGCCTAAAGGGGTTTCATAAAATTTGAACCATCCAAAACCTTTACATTCCAACTTGAGTCAGTCCAAATCCCTTTATCCTACAAATTGAACCAGTCTAATTTCCTTTTAAATATTTAATGAAAGGATAATCACCTTTTTCCTATTATTTGAAATTATCTTTATTTCAATTTTTTCCTTGAATTTTTTTAATTACTTATCTATTATACCTTAGAGACAAAAACCCTTATTATCATTAAGAAACTTAATCTACATTACTTATCTAAAATTTCAATAGTCAAAAACAAATGTATAGAGGTGGTTCTCTCTTAATGGGTTTATGGCCTTAGAGAAGTATATACATCATAAACGCAAAGATAAAAGAAAGTATAAAACAAAAAGCCAAAAGAAAAGAAGTTAAATCTTAGAAGAAACAAAAAGAAAAAAATAATGAAAGAGAACATCATGGAATACAATCAAAACCAAAAATAAAAAAGATTTAAAAAAACAAGCATATTTTATTGAAAGCAACCACGATACCAAAAAGAGAAAACCAAACTAACATGAAAGAGAACATAATGAAGTACAACCATAATTGAGCAAACATGATCTAAAAACAAATATGAAGCTTTCTACTTAAAATATAAAAGCTACCAAGGAAAAGTCAAGTCTAACATAGAAAAAGGACTAAACATAGAGAAAAAAATACAAATTTTACATTTTAAAAATACAATAAACACATAGGAGAAAAAGGAAATTGTGCCAATGAAAAAAGGTCCAAAATTTAAGATAACAAAAGCACAAATAATGCACATTGACTTCAATATCATCATAGGCCATAAACAATCAATTTCCCCTTTGAATATGCAAAGTTATTGCAAAATCAATGAGCAAATTCCTTGTGTTCTGTATAAATGTCGATGTGTTTTTTCAGCCCATAAGTCCATACTTTCAATGAACTCCATATTAGTGAATTTAGAAGACCCTTCAATAAAGATTTTCATTAATCCATCTAAACTCTTTATCTCCAAACGATTACATAGCTTACTCTTTATCACAGTTCAAGCACTAAAACCTCTCTCACAAATAGCAATACTCGAACATTGGACAAGAGCTACTTGACAAAGAGTAAGAACATTGGATAAGCATCCATCCACATACTATTGCAAGCAAGTGCTAAAGTTACCTCTGGCAATGTGAATCGTATCCAGTCTCTAGAAGCTTGATGCTTAAAATTTCTAAATTCTTTCTTAAACTCATCAACTTCTACCATTGCAAGAAATTCTTCTATATTTAGCTTTTTAGAAAAACCATAATATGAAGTTAATTGATCTATCTCTTGGGTTTCATAGTTTTTTAAGGCCTTCTCATGTATTGGATGTTATGTAGGCACAAGTATTTTTAAATAGTTAAGCACAGAATTATCTTCAAATCGAGAATTCAAGTTACTTACCACTAACTTGGAAAAAGAAACTTGAAATTCTAAGGCCCTATTAAAGTCCTCTCCATTAATTTTACGTTTCAAATCATTCTCATAAAACTTATTTCCATGCAAATCACCTCTTAGTGTATATAAATATCATTTTTCAGGCCCATAGTCTGGAAGGATATCATATCCATATACATCGACAGTTAATACATTCACATCAAGAGAAGGACAATCATTGTAATATTGTGTTATGGATATAATTTCATTCTTCACAAGACTATCTATAGTTGTGACATCTACAAAGTCTTTTTGAAACATTTGACTTAATGTTGTTAAACCTCTTAAAATGTCAATTAAGAAATGTAAGCAATAAATGCACTCAAATTCAGCCAATTCTTCATAAATATGCAATGCCTCTTTTTTTGTGATCTCAAGTATGGCATCTAAAGACTTACATACTCTAATAATAGCTCTATATCTACTTAACCATGTCACATCAAAAGTATGCTCAAGTAGAAGAATGGGACATGCCAAATCTTGATGCATAGCTTGCAACCCTTCTAATCTCTTCGTGCTAACAAATAAATAAAAAGCTATAGGATTAATAAGATTTTCTAGATTTTTAGAATAAGGCATCTCTTTTGCTATACTTGATATTACAAGGGCACTATGATATGCAACACAATGAATTGAAGTTAGAAATGGATCAACATGTTTTTTCAGTAAGGCTTAAACACCATTATCCTTTCCTACCATTGTGGAACATCCATCGGAGCCAAAAGCAACAAATTTAGATAAGTTTAGCTTACATTTCTTTAGTTCACTAATAATAACTTCAAACAAAGATTTTGTAGTACCATCATGCACATGTATAATGCCATAGAAACTTGTTTTAGGAATGCAATCTCCCTCAAGATATGATAAATAAATAACCATATGTCCATGTGAAGAGATATCGTTGGACTCATCAATTAAAACACCAAACCATGGACTAGCAGAAACCTTCTTTATTGTGGTTTTCATAAGATGTGATGCCATGCAATAGATCATTTCAGCGCATGCCTTATCATCATTATAGAGACTAGTAGTATATGGTGCATAACAATCTTACAATAAACTTATCATCTCAAGAAAAACTGAAAATGGTAAATTTTGTTTAGCAATTAAATATGCAGTTCTAAATAATGAAAGTAATGCCTTATCTTTTACTTCCCTTATTTTTTTAACACTCTTTTCAATACAATATTTTTCTTCAAGCAAAATGGCTTCCATGGTAAACTTATGACAAGCTATGCGAACATGTCATTTTAAGTTACTAATTTTAAAATTTATTGATCCCCCTTTTAAATATGCACTATGTGGATGAGGATATTTTAAACAATACTTACAATACATTTTTACTTCATCTCTATCATAAACAAGCCATTTGAATTGGTCAAGCCAATTCTCTTGAAAAAGTAAGTGTCCTTTTTTTCTTTCAAGTTCAGCTTTATCTTCAAGTGAAATATTTTTTAGTAATTCATTTGAAGGCAATACATCAATTGAAGATGATTCCACAATATTATTAGTGTTTTCTTTTACCTTTTTAGAAGGATGCTTAGCTATGTTATAAGATCAGAGATACACACTCGACTTTCTTATATACTTAAAATATATATGGTGAATATTATGTTGGCACAGAGGGAGAATAGATGAGAGAAAAGAAAGATGTAGAGAGAGAGAGAGAGAGAGAGAGAGAGAGAGAGAAGAGAGGTAGAGAAATTGGCAACACACTAGGGACTAGAAGATGGGCTAGTCCCCCCCCCTTGTGGAGTTATATTCTTGACAAGGAGCAAGCTCCTCCATTACATATAAGCTAGTTCTTACTTGTAGATCTTGGAAACAAGATCATGGTTCCTTGCACGGTATACAACTGACTAACACTTGCACAACTTGGAAGTTGGCACCTTTTGATCCTTCTGGAGCCTCCTTCTCTCCTATACAATATGTGTAGGGTTCTCCTCTTGGCGCTTGATTTCAGCAGAGCTTCCGCAACACTTGCACCTTCTCTTCTCCTCTTGGAACTTGATTTCAGTAGAGCTTCCCTGGCACTTGCACCTTCTCTTCTCCTCCTGGAACTTGATTTCAATAGAGCTTCCACAGCACTTGATTTCAGTAGAGCTTCCGCAACACTTGCACGTAATTCTCTTCTCCTCTTGGATGCATGCAAAGTGATGCTTCTTTTTACCTCTCTTACATGCAAGGAGAGCCTCCTCTTTTATATGCTTTCAAGGGCTTCTCTTCTTGGAGAGAGACTTGAGTTGATCTTCATGCAAGATGTGGTTGTTCCAAGACCTACTCTGAAGCACTAATTTGGAGATATCTCTTTGTGCATTGTTCGGATGAAAAAACGTCCAACACAAAAGTTGTAGACCTCGCTGTTTTTGATAACTCCAGCTAGCTCATTTTTTAGAGATTGTATTTCTATCACAAGATATTTTAAAAATGGTTTCATCATGCCTTTTTTAAAATAGAACAACTTCTCAAACTGTACTCTTAACTTGTGGTCCATGCAACCACCTTAAGGAGAGTTCATTAACTTTCCTCGGGTCTCAACCTTAAGATTGACTTCCACACAAAAGCTTGTGTCTTTTTAGACCTTAAGAGAAAATCACTTCTTTCCTCACTTCCAGAGGATCACGTCTCTTGTTTTTCTTGGTGAGAGAATGACCTCTCTTGTCTTTCTTAACGAAAGAAAAGACCTTAAACCTTGACTTGTAAGGGAGGGGATGACCCCAAATGAATGCAATGCTCATTACGCACAAGTAAACGTTCCCATGCATCCTCGGATGCACCATAATTACATATACACAATGATAATGCACTTCCTCTTCTTAGAACTTAATCCATATTCATTTATGTGTAACTCCTTGGTTCTTCTGTACACTCTTACACTTGGCAGACACTTCTTTCCCCCTTCATAACTTGTAATGCCTATACCAGATATCCCCATCACAATGCTCTGATCACCCCATTAAGTGATTCACTAGGAATATTGGTCTCTAAATGGTCTCATGGCCATGCTAGATCATCATCAATACTTTAAAAAAAGTGTCATTAATTTATTGACATGAATTTATTAAATAGATAATGTGTAATAAGCAATGAATTTAGTGATATCCCTTTGGATTCTAAACAATTGACCTCAACTATAGAGGGGATACATAGTCCTTAAGAAGATCTGGAAAGTCTTGTAGTTCTCTCTCAATCATAAACTAAGCGTCCAATGGGGCATAATTCTTAAACTTAACCAAATACTTTCGTAATACCTTATCTGACCTTAGAGTATGGTCCTGATGGTGTAAAATTCTTTCAGGCACAACTCTTCCTTTTCTTCTATCCAAGGTAAATCTTCCTTGATTGGTTCCATTGGAGGGTCTCCAATATAGGGATGTAGCAAACTTATATGGAAAGCCTTATGAATGTTCCAATGACTTGGTAGATCCAAACAAAAAGTCACATCGTTTATCTTATCTGTGATCTTGAAAGGGCCATAATAGTAATTAGAAAGCTTAACCAGTTTACCCTTTTGACATTTTTGCTTCTTTAAGTGAGCCTTCTCAAACTTAAGAAGAACATGTTGTCCCAAATTGATATCTAACTTACGACGATGCTTATCAACTTCACGTTTCTGCTTCTCTTGTATTCTTTGGATATCAGCTGTTACTTGAGTGAAAGCTGTGTCAATGTCTCTAATAAACTCATCTACTGCAAAGATCTTATCCTTCGTAAGAAGGTTGGGTGGTAAAATTAGGCTTACCATAGATGATCTCAAAGGGTGCTTACCAGTACTAGAGTGCACCACTGTATTATTGTATGCAAACTCTACTAAAGGCAAATACTTTTCCCATTCTCTTTGATTATCAGAGACATAAAATTTCAAAAGGTCCAGAATAATAGAATTAGCACTTTCACTCTGCCCATTCGTTTGAGGATGATAAGAGGATCAAAACTTTAACTTTGTCCCGATGTTCTCGAAGAGAGCTTGCCAAAAGAGGCTGGTCATGCGGGAATCTTGATCACTTATAATAGACTTAGGCATGCCATGATGTTTGGAAATATGAGCAATGAATAGCTTAGCCATATGATCGGCTTTGATCATCTTTCGCACAGGTATAAAGTGAGGTTGCTTACTAAATCTATCAATGATAGTTTAGATTGCATCATTGCCTACTTGTGTGCAAGGAAACTCCATGATAAAGTCCATGGCTATACTTTCCCAAGGCTCATTGGCAATAGGTAATGGCTTCAGTAGACTAGGTGGTTTATGCATGTCATACTTTACTTTTTGGCATATCTTGCACTCACGAACATATCTTTCAATGTCAGCTCTAAGAGTGGGCCAAAAGAAATATATTTCCAATGCTTGAGTAGTGGATAGAATACCCCTATGTCCAGCATATGGAGATGCATGTGATTCATCCATTACCTTGTATCGCAATGGTAATGCTATACAAATTTCTTGATGATGATACAAATAACCATCTCGAATTGAGTAAGGTGTAATTGACTGACCTGAGTTAAGCTGATCCCATATGGTTGAGAATTCCGAATCAGTTGCATACATTTTGGGCAAATCCATGAACTCATTATGGTAAACAATTGTGATTGCATTCACTCGAGGTCACCGTGATAGAGCATCTGCTACCACATTCTTAGTTCTAGATGTATGAAGGATTTGAAAATGAAACATAGATAAGAAATTTTCCCAGCGCATCTATTTCTCGAAGAGCTTCTTCTGAGTGAGGAAGTAATATCTTAGACTTTGGTGATCTATTTTAATAACAAAATCTACACCAAGTAAGTAGTGTTTCCATACTTGAAGAGCATATACCACTTCCATAAGCTCTTTCTCATATACTGGAGCATGTAGCTCATGATCCTTGAGGCGTTGGCTCTCAAATGCTACTGCATGATGCTCATGGTTAAGCACAGCTCCAATGTAATCCCTAGAAGCATCGCAGTGATGCTCTTGGTCATGTAGAGAAGATGCAACATATGCAAAATCTCATATGAACATAGGCCCAAGAAACTTCTAAATTTATGTACAGAAGTAGTTGTAGGCCATTCAATAATGGCTCAAAACTTCTGAGGATCCATTCTCACCGAATTGCGAGAACCAAAATGGCCCAACTAATGAATTTCCAAAAGAAAGAATTCACCCTTCTTAGCATTGACTTGTATTCTATACTTGCAAAGCTCTTGAAAAACAGTAGATAGATGTTTTCTATGCTCTTCTTCAGACCATGAAAATATTAGAATGTCATCAAAGAAGACACTCGTGAACTTTGAGTGAGGTTTCAAAATTCTCTCCATCATTCGATTGAATGTGGCGGGTGCATTAGTCAAACCAAATGGCATGACTAGAAACTCGTATAGTCCAAATGTTGTACGAAAATCTGTCTTATGAACATCTTTAGGTGCTATCCATATCTAGTGATAGCTCCTCTTGAGATCAATGAAACTAAAGATACTAGCCCCTTGCAACTTATCCAAGATATTATCTATCCTTGGGGTAGGAAAACAATTCTTGATTATGATCTTGTTCAAAGATCTGTAGTATATGCACATACAGAAAGAACCATCTTCTTTTGAACAAGTAAGACTGGAGAGCAGTATGGAGAAGAGCTAGGTTGAACTAACCCTTTTTCCAACAGTTCGTTTACTTGTTTTAGGATCTCCTCTTGTTGACTTGCACTTACTCGGTAAGGTAATTGGTTAGGTGGTGAACTGCATGGGATAAGATCAATTGTGTGATCTTCTAGGCGCTTAGGAGGTAACTCTCCTGAGAGTGAATCACTAAAACAATCTTCATATTGTTTAACAGAATCATAACAGGCTTGATCAATTAAAGAGAGGGGTTCTTTTAAAGTCCGAAACTTAGAAGCATTAGTTAGTATTGTGTGTTCATTAGAGGCATCAAGTGGCCTTGAATCATTAGCTTCTTTTGACTCTCTCACAAAAATCATGTACACAGAAATAGCTTTCTTCATTTCTTTAGAAATGCTAACATGACTAACCATTGGCACAGGCCAATCTCTAGCATCAGCAATGCATACTATGTTCTGACCCTTGAATTGAAATGCAAGGGCCCTCTTAACAAAATCGGGAAGAGGTCTAATCTTGTAATGCCAAAGCATGCCTAAGAAAACATCATAGTTACCAATGGATACAAGTAGGAAAGATTCTTGGTCGCAGTAATCCCCAATTCTAAGATTCAACTTCCCTTAGATAGGAATAGAATTGGTTGTAAGCCCTTCAAATGCCGAACCTGATCCAATTGGTGTTCCCAATAGATCCGGTGGAACTTGTAGCCTTTCAATAGAATTCGTTGACACAAAATTATATGTGGAATCTGGATCAAAGAGTATCAAAACTCGTTGATTGTTCAGGGTCCCCCCAACCCTTTAAGAGTTGTCTTTTCTTCTCATTTGAATGAGTGTTAGCTTGCACATTCAGAATAGAATTTGAGGATGGCGGAGGAGGATCTTTAACCACATTTGCTTCCTTCCTTTTGTGAGGACAATCACGCTTCATATGCCCTAACTCACCACAAAGAAAGCACCTTCCTTCCTCTTTGTACTTTTGTATCTCAAAGGGTGAGAGATACTTGCACTTCTTCTTGTTACTCTCTGGCTGTGAATATTGGTCATGGGTAAAGGTAGGTCTTCTTTGATTAGTCCTGTCTCTTGGTTGATCATAGAGTTGCTGTTGTCTAGCTCTATAAGAACTCATCTCCAACTTTCGAGATGTACCAGGTGTATGCAAACTTTCAGCTCACGATTACAAGAGCTCTCTCTCTCTCTCTCTCTCTCTCTCTCTCTCTCTCTCTTCCATTTGGTTAGTTGGTTGTTGCCAATCGAGTGCAGTAAGATTTAATTATAATTAAAGATATAATTAAATCAAAATACTCAAACTTCAAGGCTAGACTCCAACCTTTAAAGTTTAAGACTTAAGTTTAAGCTCTCAAGACTCAAACTCAAAGGCTAATACCAAATGCTAAAATGGTCGAAGGCGTTAAGCCTTAAGCCTTATTTCATATTTAAATTTTACATCTAATAAATTTTAAAGTATTATATATACTATATTTATTATTTAAAATACTTTTCCATATCATTCCAAAAGGAAAATTTCCTTCTATTTTAATGTTGAGAAGGATATTCTCCTTGGATGATCAATGTGAAACGATTGAAGTCCTTTTCGCCTATATTTTTTCACAAGTAAGCACTTCCTGCCCACATGTAATTGAACAAGTTTTCTCCTAAAATGAATTGGCCTTTGGATGAAGTGAACCCGCCTTTTCTCGAACATTGATCCAGACCTGCATTGTTTTGATGAAGTAGTACGATCCACAATGACTAACACATCTATGCAGGGGAGGGAAGGTGCCACATCGCAACGATGCTATTTAGTAAAAATATGCCGAAGTGGCAGAATGGGTCCAGCAATACGGCTGAGTGACTGGTGATAGGCACCACACAGGCCTTAACACACACACACCCCCGATCACTCGCAGGTCAAGTTGCACATATACACACCACACCATGTGGTAACAGGAATGGTGTAGCACCATGCGCCACTGCTCACATACCCACAACGATTGAGGAGAGAGAGACCTCAAGACACTGATACCTCTTGGGGGCCCACAAACCCCTTTATATATATAAACAATACCCCATCGAGTTCCTGTCTGGCGCATCAGGTATCTCGGGTCCTCGCCAAGAAAATAATAGACCACCCTGCAGTCTTTTCGGGCCCGTCGAGAAAATAATACACCCCACTCGGGTTCTAGGGGTTACCATGTGGAGAGGAAACCAATGTTCGGGAAAAGGCGGGTTCACTTCATCCTAAGGCCGATTCATTTTAGGAGAAAACTTGTTCGATTACATGTGGGCAGGAAGTGCTTACCTGTAAAAAAATATAGGCGAAAAGGACTTCAACTGTTTCATGTTGATCATCCAAGGAGAATATCCTTCTCAACATTAAAATAGAAGGAAATTTTCCTTTTAGAATGATATGGAAAAATATTTTAAATAATAAATATAGTATATATAATACTTTAAAATTGATAAGATGTAAAATTTAAATATGAAATAAGGCTTAAGGCTTAAGCCTTCGACCATTTTAGCATTTGGTATTAGCCTTTGAGTTTGAGTCTTGAGAGCTTAAACTTAAGTCTTAAACTTTAAAGGTTGGAGTCTAGCCTTGAAGTTTGAGCATTTTGATTTAATTATATCTTTAATAATAATTAAATCTTACTACACTCGATTGGCAATAGCCAACTAACCAAATGAGAGAGAGAGAGAGAGAGAGAGAGAGAGAGAGAGAGAGAGAGATAGAGCTCTTGTAATCGTGAGCTGCTAAGTAGTGAGCACTTAGTTGTCACACTTTCATGCTCATGCATTCAACATTGTTGCTTCTTGAATCTTCAAACTTCCACTAAGCTTCCATGCCTAAACTTGAGTCTTGGGCCTGCTAGCAATTGGTGATTGACTCTCATTTTGGGGGGAAGGAAATCCACAACTTGGGAAAAGCTCAAGAAGAAGTTTTATGCTCAATTCTTGCCTCATGATTTTGAGAATGATGTCAAGAAGGAGTGGGATTGGCTAGGCCAGAAAGAGCCTGAGAAGGTCACTAGTTATGTGGACAAGTTTTGGCCTACTCTTCTCAAGGTTACTCCTTTCATGGAGATCAGCGATGAAGAGAAGAAAAGGAAGTTTGAAGTTGGCCTACTCCCTCATTTACATAGAACCATGAAGGTATATCCACATGAAACCTTATCTCGCATGAACACAATATTAGTGAGTTTGGGAATCTCCCAATTCCCATTTTTTGAATACTGAAAAGGTGACACCCAGATAACAAGCCCATAAGTTTCTCAAAACCATATGATGTGACCTATCAATGGAAAGCGCTTGAAAAATGGAATCTATTGAGCTATAGAGCTCTTGATTTGGAGCTATAGTGTTCAAGTTATGACAAATCCAAAGATTTGACCATGTGTCCCAAACTTATGGGAAATTCCCATATTCCCCAATATGGTGTTCATGATGGAGTCTGCCATTATAGCTAAAAGTTTGCACACACCTAGTACATCTCGAAAGTTGGAGATGAGTTCTTATAGAGCTAGACAACAGCAACTCTATGATCAACCAAGAGACAAGATTAATCGAAGAATACCTACCTTTACCCATGACCAATATTCAAAGCCAGAGAGTAACAAGAAGAAGCGCAAGTATCTCTCATGCTTTGAGATACAAAAGTACAAAGAGGAAGGAAGGTGCTTTCTTTGTGGTGAGTTAGGGCATATGAAGCGTAATTGTCCTCACAAAAGGAAAGAAGCAAATGTAGTTAAATATCCTCCTCCGCCATCCTCAAATTCTATTCCAAATGTGCAAGCTAACATTCATTCAAATGAGAAGAAAAGACAACTCTTAAAGGGTTGGGGGGACCCTGAACAATCAACGAGTTTTGATACTCTTTGATCCAGGTTCCACAGATAATTTTGTGTCAACGAATTCTATTGAAAGGCTACAAATTCCACCAGATCGATTGGGAACACCAATTGGATCAGGTTCGGCATTTGAAGGGCTTACAACCAATTCTACTCCTATCGAAGGGAAGTTGAATCTTAGAATTGGGGATTACCGCGACTAAGAATCTTTCCTACTTGCACCCATTGGTAACTATGATGTTATCTTAGGCATGCTTTGGCATTACAAGATTAAACCTCTTCCCGATTTTGTTAAGAGGACCCTTGCATTTCAATTCAAGGATCAGAACATAGTATGCATTGCTGATGCTAGAGATTGGCCTGTGCCAATGGTTAGTCATGTTAGCATTTCTAAAGAAATGAAGAAAACTATTTCTGTGTACATGATTTTTGTGAGAGAGTCAAAAGAAGCTAATGATTCAAGGCCAGTTGATGCCTCTAATGAACACACAATACTAACTAATGCTTCTAAGTTTTGGACTTTAAAAGAACCCCTCTCTTTAATTGATCAAGCCTATTATGATTCTGTTAAAAAATATAAAGATTATTTTAGTGATTCACTCTCAGGAGAGTTACCTCCTAAGCGCCTAGAAGATCACACAATTGATCTTATCCCATGCAGTTCACCACCTAACGAACTGCCTTACCGAGCAAGTGCAAGTCAACAAGAGGAGATCCTAAAACAAGTAAATGAACTGTTGGAAAAAGGGTTAGTTCAACCTAGCTCTTCTCCATACTGCTCTCCAGTCTTCCTTGTTCAAAGATGGTTCTTTCTGTATGTGCATAGACTACAGATCTTTGAACAAGATCACAATCAAGAATCGTTTTCAAGGGGCTAGTATCTTTAGTTGCAGTGATCTCAAAAGCAGCTATCACCATATATGGATAGCACCTAAAGATGTTCATAAGACAACTTTTCGTACAACATTTGGACTATACGAGTTTCTAGTCATGCCATTTGGTTTGACTAATGCACCCGCCACATTGAATCGAACGATGGAGAGAATTTTCACAAGTGTCTTCTTTGATGACATTCTGATATTTTCACGGTCTGAAGAAGAGCATAGAAAATATCTATCTACTGTTTTTCAAGAGCTTTGCAAGTATAGAATACAATTCAATGCTAAGAAGAGTGAATTATTTCTTTCGAAAATTCATTAGTTGGGCCATTTTGTTTCTCACAATTCAGTGAGAATGGATCCTAAGAAGATTTGAGCCATAATTGAATGGCCTACAACTACTTCTGTACATAAAGTTAGAAGTTTCTTGGGCCTATGTTCATACGAGATTTTGCGTATGTTGCATCTTCTCTACATGACCTTACTAAGAAGCGAATGCCTTTTAGCTAGGGATTAAGGCAACTACAAGCCTTTGAAAGAATTAAGTTTCTTGTGACCCAAGAACTAGTTCTTATAGTTATGGATCTTCAAAAACCTTTTGAAGTTCACTACGATGCTTCTGGGGATTACATTGGAGCTGTGCTTAACCAAGAGCATCATGCAGTAGCATTTGAGAGCCAACGCCTCAAGGATCATGAGCTACATGCTCCAGTATATGAGAAAGAGTATATGGAAGTGGTATATGCTCTTCAAGTATGGAAACACTACTTACTTGGTGTAGATTTTGTTATTAAAATAGATCACCAAAGTCTAAGATACTTTCTCACTCAGAAGAAGCTCTTAGAGAAACAGATGCACTGGGCAAATTTCTTATGTATGTTTCATTTTCAAATCCTTCATACATCTAGAACTAAGAATGTGGTAGCAGATGCTCTATCACGGTGACCTCGAGTGAATGCTATCACGATTGTTTACCATAACGAGTTCATGGATTTGCCCAAAATGTATGCAACTGATTCGGACTTCTCAACCATATGGGATTAGCTTAACTCAGGTCAGTCAATTACACCTTACTCAATTCGAGATGGTTATTTGTATCATCATCAAGAAATTTGTATAACATTACCATTGTGATACAAGGTAATGGATGAAGCACATGCATCTCCATATGCTAGACATAGGGGTATTCTACCCACTACTCAAGCATTGCAAAGATATTTCTTTTGGCCCACTCTTAGAGCTGACATTGAAAGATATGTTCGTGAGTGCAAGATATGCCAAAAAGTAAAGTATGGCAGGCATAAACCACCTGGTCTACTGAAGCCATTACCTATTCCGAATGAGCCTTCCGAAAGTATAGCCATGGACTTTATCATGGAGCTTTCTTGTACACAAGTAGGCAACGATGCAATCTGAACTATCATTGATAGATTTAGTAAGCAAGCTCACTTTATACCTGTGCGAAAGATGATCAAAGTCAAGCATATGGCTAAGCTATTCATTGCTCATATTTTCAAACATCATGGCATGCCTAAGTCCATTATAAGTGATCAAGATCCCTGCATGAACAGCCTCTTTTGGCAAGCTCTCTTCGAGAACATCGGGACAAAGTTAAAGTTTTGATCCTCTTATCATCCTCAAACGGATGGGCAAAGTGAAAGTGCTAATTCTATTGTTCTAGACCTTTTGAAATTTTATGTCTCTGATAATCAAAGAGAATGGGAAAAGTATTTGCCTTTAATAGAGTTTGCATACAATAATACGGTGGTGCACTCTAGTATTGGTAAGCACCCTTTGAGATCATCTATGGTAAGCCTAAGTTTACCACCCATCCTTCTTACGAAGGATAAGATCTTTGCAACAGATGAGTTTATTAGAGACATTAACACAGCTTTCACTCAAGTAACAGCTCATATCCAAAGAATACAAGAGAAGCAGAAACGTGAAGCTAATAAGCATCGTCGTAAGTTAGATCTCAATTTGGGACAACATGTTCTTCTTAAGTTTGAGAAGGCTCGCTTAAAGAAGCAAAAATGTCAAAAGGGTAAACTGGTTAAGCTTTCTAATCGCTATTATGGCCCTTTCAAGATCACAAATAAGATAAACGATGTGACTTCTTGTTTGGATCTACCAAGTCATTGGAACATTCATAAGGCTTTCCATATAAGTTTGCTTCGTCCCTATATTGGAGAACCTCCAATGGAACCAATCAAGGAAGATTTACCTTGGATAAAAGAAAAAGAAGAGTTGTGCGTGAAAGAATTTTACACCATCATGACCATACTCTAAGGTCAGATAAGGTATTATGAAAGTATCTGGTTAAGTTTAAGAATTATGCCCCATTGGACGCTCAGTTTATGATTGAGAGAGAACTACAAGACTTTCCAGATCTTCTTAAGGACTATGTATCCCCTCTATAATTGAGGTCAATTGTTTAGAAGCCAAAGGGATATCACTAAATTCATTGCTTATTACGCATTCTCTATTTAATAAATTCATGTCAATAAATTAATGACTCACTTTTTTTAAAGTTTTGATGATGATCTAGCATGGCCATGAGACCATTTAGAGACCAATATTCCTAGTGCATCACTTAATGGGGTGATCAGAGCATTGTGATGGGGATATCTGGTACAGGCAGTACAAGTTATGAAGGGGGAAAGAAGTGTCTACCAAGGGTAAGAGTGTATAGAAGAACCAAGGAGTTACACATAAATGAAGATGGATTAAGTTCTAAGAAGAGGAAGTGCATTAGCATTCTGTATATGTATTTATGTGTGCAATTGAGGATGCATGGTAACGTTTACTTGTGTGTAATGAGCATTGCATTCATTTGGGGTCATCCCCTCCCTTACAAGTCAAGGTTTAAGGTCTTTTCTTTCTTCAAGAAAGACAAGAGAGGTCATTCTCTCACTAAGAAAGACAAGAGACGTGATCCTCTGGAAGTGAGGAAAGAAGTGATTTTCTCTTTCTAAGGTCTAAAAAGACACAAGCTTTTGTGTGGAAGTCAATCTTAAGGTTGAGGCCCGAGGCAATTTAATGAACTCTCCTTAAGGTGGTTGCATGGACCACAAGTTAAGAGTACAGTTTGAGAAGTTGTTCTTTTAAAAAAAAGACATGATGAATCCATTTTTAAAATATATTGTGATAGAAAGTCGATCTCTAAAAAATGAGCTAGCTAGAGTTATCAAAAACAGCGAGGTCTACAACTTTTGTGTTGGATGTTTTTTCATCCGAAAAATGCACAGAACAATGCACAAAGAGATATCTCCAAATTAGTGCTTCAGAGTAGGTCTTGGAACAACCACATCTTGCATGAGGATCAACTCAAGTCCCTCTCCAAGAAGACAAGCCCTTGAAAGCCTATAAAAGAGGAGGCTCTCCTTGGGTGTGAGAGAGGTAAAAGGAAGCATCACTTTGCATGCATCCAAGAGGAGAAGAGAATTAGGTGCAAGTGTTGCGGAAGCTCTACTGAAATCAAGTGCTGCGGAAGCTCTGTTGAAATCAAGTTCCAAGAGGAGAAGAGAAGGTGCAAGTGCTGCAGAAGCTCTACTGAAATCAAGTTCCAAGAGGAGAAGAGAAGGTACAAGTGTTGTAGAAGCTCTGCTGAAATCAAGCACCAAGAGGAGAACCCTACACATATTGTGTAGGAGAGAAGGAGGCTCAAGAAGGATCAAAAGGTGCCAACTTCCAAGTTGTGCAAGTGTTAGTCAGTTGTATACCATGCAAGGAACCGTGATCTTGTTTCCAAGATCTACAAGTAAGAATTGGCTTATGTGTAACGGAGGAGCTTGCTCCTTGTCAATACTATAACTCCACAAGGGGGGGGGACTAGCCCATCTTCCAGTCCCTAGTGTGTTGCCAATTTCTCTCTCTCTCTCTCTCTCTCTCTACATCTTTCTTTTCTCTCATCTATTCTCCCTCTATGCCAACATAATATTCGCCATATATATTTTAAGTATATAAGAAAGTCAAGTGTGTATCTCTGATCTTATAACATAGCTAAGCATCCTTCTAAAAAGATAAAAGAAAACACTAATAATATTGTGGAGTCATCTTCAATTGATGTATTGCCTTCAAATGAATTACTCAATATTATTTCACTTGAAGATAAAGCTGAACTTGAAAGAAAAAAAAGACGCTTACTTCTTCAAGAGAATTGGCTTGACCAATTCAAATGGCTTGTTTATGATAGAGACGAAGTAAAAATTTATCGTAAGTATTGTTTAAAATATCCTCATCCACATAGCGCATATTCAAAAGGGGGATCAATAAATTTTAAAATTAGTAACTTAAAATCACATGTTTGCACAGCTTGTCATAAGTTTACCATGGAAGCCATTTTGCTTGAAGAAAAATATTGTATTGAAAAGAGTGTTAAAAAAATAAGGAAAGTAAAAGATGAGGTATTAATTTCATTATTTAGAACTGCATATTTAATTGCTAAACAAAATATACCATTTTTAGTTTTTCTTGAGATGATAAGTTTGTTGTAAGATTGTCATGCACCATATACTACTAGTCTCTATAATGATGATAAGGCATGTGCTGAAATGATCTATTGCATGGCATCACATTTTATGAAAACCACAATAAAGAAGGTTTCTGCTAGTCCATGGTTTGGTGTTTTAATTGATGAGTCCAACGATCTCTCTTCACATGGACATATGGTTATTTATTTATCATATCTTGAGGGAGATTGCATTCCTAAAACAAGTTTCTATGGCATTATACGTGTGCATGATGTTACTGCAAAATCTTTGTTTGAAGCTATTATTAGTGAGCTAAAGAAATGTAAGCTAAACTTGTCTAAATGTGTTGCTTTTGGCTCCGATGGATGTTCCACAATGGTAGGAAAGGATAATGGTGTTTAAGCCTTACTGAAAAAACATGTTAATCCATTTCTAACTTCAATTCATTGTGTTGCATATCGTAGTGTGCTTGCAATATCAAGTATAGCAAAAGAGATGCCTTATTCTAAAAATCTAGAAAAGCTTATTAATGCCGTAGCTTCTTATTTTAATGTTAGCACGAAGAGATTAGAAGGGTTGCAAGCTATGCAACAAGATTTGGCATGTCCCATTCTTCTACTTGAGCATACTTTTGATGTGAGATGGTTAAGTAGATATAGAGCTATTAGTAGAGTATGCAAGTCTTTAGATGCCATACTTGAGATCACAAAAAAAGAGACATTTCATATGAAGAATTGGCTGAATTTGAGTGCATTTATTGCTTACATTTCTTAGTTGACATTTTAAGAGGTTTAACAACATTAAGCCAAATGTTTCAAAAAGACTTTGTAGATTCACAACTATAGATAGTCTTGTGAAAAATGAAATTATATCCATAACACAATATTACATTGATTGTCCTTCTCTTGATGTGAATGCATTAACTATCGGTGTATATGGATATGATATCCTTCCAGACTATGGGCCTGAAAAAGGATATTTATATACACTAAGAGGTGCTTTGCATGGAAATAAGTTTTATGAGAATGATTTGAAACGTAAAATTAATGGATAATACTTTAATAGGGCCTTAGAATTTCAAGTTTCTTTTTCCAAGTCAGTGGTAAGTAACTTGAATTATCGATTTGAAGATAATTCCGTGCTTAACTATTTAAAAATACTTGTGCCTACACAACATCTAATAAATGAGAAGGCCTTAAAAAACTATGAAACCCAAGAGATAGATCAATTAACTTCATATTATGGTTTTTCTAAAAAGCTAAATATAGAAGAATTTCTTGCAATGATAGAAGTTGATGAGTTTAAGAAAGAATTTAGAAATTTTAAGCATCAAGCTTCTAGAGATTGGATATGATTCACATTGCCAGAGGTAACTTTAGCACTTGCTTGCAATAGTATGTGGATGGATGCTTATCTGAATGTTCTTACTCTTTGTCAAGTAGCTCTTATCCAATGTTTGAGTATTGCTATTTGTGAGAGAGGTTTTAGTGCTCGAACTGTGATAAAGAGTAAGCTATGTAATCGTTTGGAGATAAAGAATTTAGATGCATTAATGAAAATCTTTATTGAAGGGCCTTCTAAATTCACTAATATGGAGTTCATTGAAAGTATGGACTTATGGGCTAAAAAAACACATCGACATTTATACAGAACACAAGGAATTTGCTCATTGATTTTGCAATAACTTTGCATATTCAAAGGGGAAATTGATTTTTTATGGCCTATGATGATATTGAAGTCAATGTGCATTATTTGTGCTTTTGTTATCTTAAATTTTTGACCTTTTTTCATTGGCACACTTTCTTTTTTCTCCTATTTGTTTATTGTATTTTTAAAATGTAAAATTTGTATTTTTTTTCTCTATGTTTAGTCATTTTTCTATGTTAGACTTGACTTTTCCTTGGTTGCTTTTATATTTTAAGTAGAAAGCTTCATATTTGTTTTTAGATATTGTTTGCTCAATTATGGTTGTACTTCATTATGTTCTCTTTCATGTTAGTTTGGTTTTCTTTTTTTGGCATCGTGGTTGCTTTCAATAAAATATGCTTGTTTTTTTAAATCTTTTTTGTTTTTGGTTTTGCTTGTATTCCATGATGTTCTCTTTCATGTTTTTTTTCTTTTTGTTTCTTCTAAGATTTAACTTCTTTTCTTTTGGGTTTTTGTTTTATACTTTCTTTTATCTTTGCATTTATGATGTATATACTTCTCTGAGGCCATAAACCCATTAAGAGACGTAGAAACCACCTCTATACATTTGTTTTTGACTATTGAAATTTTTGATAAGTAATGTAGATTAAGTTTCTTAATGATAATAAGGGCTTTCATCTCTAAGGTATAATAGATAAGTAGTTAAAAAATTTCAAGGAAAACTTTGAAATAAAGATAATATTAAAATAATAGAAAAAAGGTGATTATCCTTTCATTAAATATTTAAAAGGAAATTAGATTGGTTCAATTTGTAGGATAAAGGGATTTGGACTGGCTCAAGTTGGAATGTAAAGGTTTTGGATGGTTCAAATTTTATGAAACCCCTTTCAGCTAAGACAAGAAGGATCTATGTCAGGTTCACAATTATTTTTTTCCCGAACACTAGAGGAAACCGGCTCAAAACTGAATGTGTGAATTGTGATTTTGTTAATAACTTAAGTATTCATATTAGGTGATCAGCAAAATTTTTCGGTGATCATGTGAATGTTCAATCCCTAGCTCCCAAGGTGTTTCATATCGATAGGTGCATAAATGAAAAATTTTATAGTGCTATGGCATATTAATGAGTGCATATTTGAAAACTAGGTTGACATGTGCTCTAAATAAAGGAGCATGAAGTTTCGAATGTAATTATTGTAGCAGTTTTACTAATGGTGTTTAGACATGTGACATATTTTAAAGTGAAGTAGATTTGTAGGTAAGATTTAACATTTTTTAAATACATGGAGAATTTTGAAAGGAAAATATGTATACTTATCTAGTTGGAGTCAATGATTGTGAGTTTGAATATTCACTTTTTTTTTGCTATGTTAAATGAGGTTTCTTCTCTTCAAAAAATTATGCTTTTTACATCTTGCTAGTTGTCCATATAGGTTGTTGTACCCTATCACAATTGCCATTTTCTTATAGATAGTGGCGACCTACTCAAAATTACTAGCCTTATCTATGCTCTCAACTATTGCTTCCATGCTGCCCTCAAACAGCTGGAATGTTTCTATATCTTTCTTTATTTTCTTGACGAGATTTCTTCGGTCTTGTTGGATTCTTTTCGCAATATTGGCCATCTGTCCTACATACTCCTTGCCTCCCTCCTATCGATCTCTCCTTCCTCCCTCGGCCATAACCCTCCCCCCTCCCCCCCCCCCAACCATCCACCTCTTCATCTCTGCTTGCTCCTACATCTAGCTTTTGCTTCTCTCTCTCTCTCTCTCTCTCTCTCTCTCTCTCTCTCTCTCAGCTACATCATAAGTAGCACATGTAGAAGCAATCGACTCCAAGAGAAGGTAGAACAAGAAGTAGTAGTAGCATAAGAAGATTAATAATAATAATAATATGTAGGAGAATACACAAACATGCTCATGAGCATTCCCTTGATGTCTCGATTGCCAAATCTCTATCTTGTGTCTCTTGCTTTGTGATGCCAGGAGGCATATTCCACAGTGGATTCTATAAATCTTTTATTCCACAATGGACTCTGTGAGGTTTTTCGATGGATTCCATAAAACTATATTTATTTGCTAGGGCTCGTACACAAGGTGGATTCCTTGTGCGAGAAGTTGACGGGGACACCTATCCTTTTTGGGCATCAGATTAATTTAATGTGTACGTGGGTGATTCCACAGCAAGTGATTTCGCAAAATACCTATAAAATTAATAGATATTTATGAGTTTAGAGTGCACTCGAATAAAATTAACGTAAGGACAGAGTTTCAACCTATTTAATTATTTTGTAGCTAAAGACTGCTAGGTATTCACTTTTGTGGGTTTTACCTTATTATTTTCTAACAATTGTGAATACTTTAGTTGATGTGTAGAGCAGATGGTGGTGGTGTTGGGTAGCATCGGACGAAGGCGTGAATTCAAAATGCCTAGAAGAAGTACTATTTTAGATGGCACGCGCCTTACCACTAAAGGTGTGGCATCAATACTTATTTAAACGTGCTTATTTATTAAAGTACTTGATAAATATATATTATTTTATATGTGCATAGATGCTCGATTTAATATTTCATTATTTGACATTGTATTTGGTCACAACCCAACTTTTGGACGCCCAAACACCTTACTTTGTATTTGGGAAAAAGTTAAAAAAAAAATTATGCTAATTGTAAAGTGGGCTATTTTTAAGCTTGGAGATAAATAAATCTATAAATACATGCCTTGTGAAGCACTCACACAAGGCATGGGGGGAGATTGCACCTAATTTGTATTTTTGTCTCATATCGTGCAAACTCTCTTCTTGCTTTTATGAATCTTCTGTAGAGCTCTTTGTTATTGGGGACCTTCCATCGTTCACTACGCACGCATACAACATCCAATTTGTGCACCAGTGGTATGAGAGTAAAGCTAAGATCAAGAGCTTCCAATCGCTTACCATCTCGTGCGAAGGCGAAGCTCTTGGAATGAATGGGCTCTATAGGCTATCTCGTGATGAACCGTCAATACAGATATATTCCTAACGGTGAAGAACCCTCTACTGTATTCTCAGATGGTGAAGGACCTCTCCCAGGAGGCGAAGGACAACTTCTAAAGATCCTTTGTAAGTCATTTTTTTATAATAGAGAAGGAAAGAAAAAATATCGTTAAGTTTGGAGCTTATAAGATTAAAAATCTTAAGAAAGGCTTAATCCTTCAAAATCCAATGATTGGCGGCAAGAGGATGTACTCAACGGCGATGATTTTAGCCAGAACATGCTGTCATTCTCAACGAATTCCAAAATTCTTTAAGCTTTTTAAAAGCTTAAAGTTCCAAGCTTTACTAAAGACTTTAAATTCAATTACTCATCTCCTCCATAGCGGGTGTTTGCACTGTGTTATCACGAACCAGTTTCAAAACTCCAGCCAGCCTCTGTTCCCACATGCAACTTGGCAGAGCTGATTCAGAGCAAATAGACTATCATGCACAATCTATGCAAGAAACTTTTTCGCTCGGAAGAAGATCGTTATTAATTTCCATATCCGAGAAAAAAGAAAGATTGTAAAAGCCAAATTTTTTTAAAAAACAAGCCTTGTAAACCCAAATTTGAGCTATGCTTATCCTTCTAACAAGATTTTGAGTGTGTAACATGATGGGACCTAAAATGGGCCGACACTAGCTAAGGCACTAGTTGGACCTCATGCTCTCAACAGACAACCCCACCACACGGCCTCACGGATCAAAAGCATCTGTTGAGGGATACACTATCCTAAACACTAATTATTGCGCGTTTATAGTCTGTAATTCAACAGATGTTTCCTTTCCTGTCTCCTCAGAGGGAGATTATACATATATTGACATTAAATGCCACACATTACACACACAAGGACACCCCACCAGCTCATTGCCGCGGCCCTACTGCAGCTCTCCTACATCTTGGGGATTGGCCCCTCGATGCGTTGCTTCCACACATAGACACATTCGAAAAAAATTCCTCTCTTAGTGCCAATATATTTAACGTTCCAGGAATGCACTTATCCTCACTTATCCATCCCCTTTTGACCCACCGTCTAGACCTACAGCCAGGTTTCTCACTCTCTCTGCGTAGGTCAAGTCCTAAAGAAACCAAGTGCTATGCATCCAGGAGCTTGTAATTGATACCATTTAACGATGCTTGACGCAAATGTGTATATGATTAAGTGCTCAAACAATTGAAACACAGCCTCGTGCATTGTGCAAATCCATTCTTTTCATGTTTACACACACTAACGCATAATTGCTGAGATAAGAGAAGACATCAAGCCTTACACTCATGCTGTACTTCCCTTTTCTTTAACTTAATGTCATCCTATATGAATAATGCAGAAAATACATTAAATTTTGTATTATATTTCAGCAGTCAAACTTCCCTCCTCCCCTACCGTTTAGAGTTTTGCTTGTGGTGATAAGTAAAAGGATAGTTTCATGTGTATTTCGCACGAAATAAGCAGTAAATACTCACAAAAACATATAAATGGGGATAACCTGAGGCAAACCCTCATGTTTTATCCTTATTATACACTCACTGACACATCTATAAATTTTCATAATTTTTCTCATCCGTTCCTTATTTTTCTCCCTTTTAAAGAGCATTTTTCCTTATTTTTTCTTATTTTTAATCATTAAAAATGAAATAAAATTAGCATTATCTCATAGCCGTGGCTCTTGAGTCTTTAAACATCAAGCACGTAGATTTTATTGGTGTTTTGTTTCATGCTTTTTCCATTTTAAGCCCAAAAATCCCATTTTTACTCTAAAAACCATGCTTTTCGGATTTTTTCCATTTATTTTTCACACTTTAAGTGTATTTTTTTTAGTTTTTTATTTTAAATACTAAAACTAACATTAAAAAATATGTCCATCAATTTTCAGTCCATATGAACATTGCTATTTTTTGAATACATTACCAACTTTACTTCTTTCTGAGTATTACAAATATACATCCAATCATTCAAAGCTAATTATATATGCTACAATGAATGATCAATCTCTTCTTCAATGAGATCGGCCCTTACTAGACTATCTACCTCTAGGTCTATGTTACCAATAGGCAATGAAACAAATAAGTCTATCCCACTGTCAGATGTATTGCTATTTATTCATCATCATCTGCAACCATATTGTTATCCTCTTCTGCGCTTCCTTGAACATCCTCGCGAGGATCATCTTGCACTGCATCATGTATATCATCGATCATGGCATCATCACGTGTATCATCATTGATTGTTGGATTGTCATCAACTATCTCTATGTTGGTAGCATTGCCGTATATTGGTTTTGATCGATTAGATATGGGGATGACGTGCCACCATCGGTTATTATTTACCATTGGGTGTTACACAACCTGCATTTAAAAAACAAAAAGTAAGCAACTTAGATATTTATTGTATTTTGAGAATGTATCAAGAAGTAATATATATGAAAATAAATAGCTTCTAATATATGTGCTCGCATTGTTGAGATAGTACGAATGTGTCATTCTTGCCTTGGTAAAATTTTGTAGAGTCAATCACTACAAAACCACTTGGATGACGTCTAATTGTGCAATGCTCACCCGTTGTTACTACTTCTTTAAACCACTTCACATCTAGTACATATATAAAAAATCGCCTAAAGTCAAGCTTCAAAATATCTTGGATCAAGCCACAATAACCTTCCATGGTGCCATTGGTATCCTGGAAGTTTGCAAGAATACCACAATCCTAGCTATTTCTCTTATCATCTATACATTGAGTTTGAAAATGTTTGCCTTCACACCAAATAGCATTGAACAATGTGCACTAGTAGTACATTGTTGAGATCATATTAATGATTTAGTTAAAGATGAAACATGTGAAATTATTATATTATATATAACTAAAGATAACTTAATTATAAGTATGTCTCACCTTTGATAAGCAACCTCATGCATATTCCCACTCATCTTGCGATATATCCATCGCCTCCTCTTTTTCCATCTTGTCCATTTCTTCATGCAGCCAATCTATATCAATATGACGTGGAAGCGCACTTAAATGTTATGGATATGGGACATTACGTCCATGTCTAGCACGAAATGCTTGCCTTTCACTTACTCTTCTTGCCCTTGCTTCTTTATATAGTGTCACCCATTTGCTCATTACTTCGCTGTTAAGCACACAAAATACATTTAACTTAGGAAGTTCCTCTTTCATTAGCACTTTGCTCCTTCCTTTTTTTTAAGGTATTATAGAGGTCATCCTCAAACCTTCATCATCTTTCCTTAGTCGTGGTAAAGATGGGTCCACTTTAGTAAGATATTCAGAGATTTGTACAAGGGATGATTGCACTAACCAACCCTCAGCCATGCTTCCCTCGGGCCGTGCATTTTGCCTTACAAAATATTTTAGGGTTTTCATAAAGCGCTCTAGAAAAAAACATCCACCTTGCATGAACTACCCCACAAATTGCGATCTCATCAATCAGATGTACGAGTAAGTGTACTTGAGTAGTCAAAATGGAGCAGGAAAAGTTTCCTCCACCAAACAAACCACCTCAATGGACAATACTCAAGCCTCTTGCAACGTATTTGGATCGATTTCCTTCAAACTCACAAATCTACCAACATGCAATTGAGAACAATGATTAGTTTTTTCTATAAATTCAAGCGGATTTACTATGTGATGTACGTAATATGTAGACTAAAAAATAAGTATAAAGTATACATACCTCGCGAGCTCACACATCTTGTAAATGATATCACGCACATCTTTCGAAACACAATGGGATATGCTAGTAGGAAGGATGAACTGTATGTAAATATTCATACATTGTTAATTAGTCTACATAGTTACTCCACTAATTAATATATTTATGGCTATGAAAATCCTTACCTAAATCATTTTGTGCCAATCATGAGACTTTTAACTGGATAGTTGCTCCACACCTCTTTTATTTTTCTTTATGAAGGCTCCCTTGAGGTATCTCATATATCCTGTGGGAGTTCGAAAGCTACATATCTGCTGCTTCACCATCTTTTCTTTAGTCTTCGACAACATCCAAGGTGCACACGGTAACTTGATCTTTCCTCTGGGTCTGATGCGTGACCAAGCTCGTCTCATACGTCCAATGCTACGTAAATCCTCCCTTGCATTGACAGAATTACGAGCCCCGATTAAGTGATCCCATAATGTAGAGGCAACATTCTTGAATATATGCATGGGGTCCAATAGGTGATTGATCTTGAGTTCAGTCCAATATGGGAGATGAAAAAATATAGAGAATCTAAGGCACAAACACTATATTCTTTCTTGTTCTCATAATGGAGTGTACTTTAAAGACAAACAAAATAAGTAAACTAGTTACCGACTCATGCCGAGTGGAGGATGATCATTGGCGTGTGTCCAAGTGTCCTTCCAATATTGAATGGTTAGAGATTGTGGAGTTCTTGCATTAGTGGGGGGTGCATATTTGGGGTGGTCAGTAGGAAGAAAACGATGATGATTGTCATAGATAACCTTCTTCAAGCGTGTCGGTCTAGAAGAAACTAGAGAGGGACCGCAAATTGGACATGCATGATATCCTGATGTAGTTAAACTTGTAAAAACAAGTGGGTTAATGATGACATATATTTGATTAAGAGTAAGAATGAATAAAATAGAGTATGCAACTACTTGAACACTCTCCATAGCCTAGAAAGTCATGCATGGTCCACAACAATATGCCCTTTAAAGTGAAATCTCTAGAGAATAATGATGCACTCACATGTTGCACCTCAATATCTCTCCATAGCATTTCTAGCTCCTCGATCAAAGGCTCTAAGTAAATGTCCATGTTTTTTACTTTGTGTTTTCCAGGAATCAAAAGAGACAGCATTACATGTCCTTTTTTTATTGCCATGGATGGAGGGATACTATAGTTCACCAATACCACTATCCATACACTATATGAGGTGCTTTTGATACCAAATGGATTTATTCCATCTAATCCTAGACCAAATCTCAAATTTCCAGGCTCTTCTTTGAAAGTAGGCCACAAATTGTCTACGTGTTGCCAAGCTGGTGTGTCTGAAGGAATTCTCCACTTTCCATCACTTGAATGGTAACTAGCATGCCATGACATGA